>NC_086454.1:190906465-191076465 GCF_028390025.1 Pseudophryne corroboree
GGAAGGGCCATCCTGCGTGACACTGCAGTGCCACTCCTAGATGGGCCCGGTGTTTGTGTCGGCCACTAGGGTCGCTAATCTTACTCACACAGCTACCTCATTGCGCCTCTTTTTTTCTTTGCGTCATGTGCTGTTTGGGGAGGGTTTTTTGGAAGGGCCATCCTGCGTGACACTGCAGTGCCACTCCTAGATGGGCCCGGTGTTTGTGTCGGCCACTAGGGTCGCTAATCTTACTCACACAGCTACCTCATTGCGCCTCTTTTTTTCTTTGCGTCATGTGCTGTTTGGGGAGGGTTTTTTGGAAGGGACATCCTGCGTGACACTGCAGTGCCACTCCTAGATGGGCCCGGTGTTTGTGTCGGCCACTAGGGTCGCTTATCTTACTCACACAGCGACCTCGGTGCAAATTTTAGGACTAAAAATAATATTGTGAGGTGTGAGGTATTCAGAATAGACTGAAAATGAGTGTAAATTATGGTTTTTGAGGTTAATAATACTTTGGGATCAAAATGACCCCCAAATTCTATGATTTAAGCTGTTTTTTAGTGTTTTTGGAAAAAAACACCCGAATCCAAAACACACCCGAATCCGACAAAAATAATTCGGTGAGGTTTTGCCAAAACGCGTTCGAACCCAAAACACGGCCGCGGAACCGAACCCAAAACCAAAACACAAAACCCGAAAAATTTCAGGCGCTCATCTCTAGTTTACATGTGTGAGTTTGTGAATATATATATATATATATATATATATATTTGAGATATATATATCTAAAAAAACGGTAATCCTCCTTGGGTCCTGTGATAGGACCTCTATTGAAGAAAAATATGGCGGCACTCCGGGGACTTAAATAAAGTCAAACTGTATTCAAAAAATAAATTTCATGGTGAAAAAAACAACGTTTCAAGGCTCTACGGCCTTTTCATCTGGTTATGCATTATAGGTGAGATCAATAAACAAAATACCTCTGTTTTTTTTCACCTCACCTATAATGCATAACCTGATGGAAAGGCCTTGGAGTGCCACCTATTTTTCTTCAATAGAGGTCCTATCACAGGACCCAAGGAGGATTACCAGATATATTAATTTCAGGAGGCCACCCTGGCATCTTTGCTTTTTATCATCCAGAGTGCCAGACGACCACACAAATATATATATCTGCAAATGATGAATGGCACGTCAGAATCAGATAAAATGTACGGAAGCAGTATGGCACTCATAGAGACTAGTAAACCATAGAAAATCAGCACAGAACGCTGTAGCTGTATGTCAACGTTTCAGAGTTAGACTCTTTTAAAGGAGTCTAACTCTGAAACGTTGACAAACAGCTTCAGCGTCCTGTGCTGATTTTCTATGGTTTACCAGTCTCAATGAGTGCCGTCCTGCCTCCGTACATATATATGTATGTATGTTTGTGTGTGTGTATATATCTATATATATATATTTATTACACATACCTGCGCATATACATACACACCCACCCACCCACGGAAACCCCCCTCGCTAAATCCTGCGTTTGCCACTGTCAAGGGTGGATAGACTTTGAGTAGGTGATGGAGGATGAGGAGGACAGTTGTTGAGGGGGGGGGGGCAGATTGTGGGGGAGAAGGTGGATGGGGGGGCAGATTGAGGGTGGTTGAGGGGGGAGGGTGGTTGAGAGGGGGGCAGATTGAGGGGGGAGGAAAATTGAGAGGTGTCAGAAATATGAGAGGGGGAGGAAGATTGAGAGGTGGCGGAAGTTTGAGAGGGGGAGGAAGACTGAGAGGGGGAGGGTGGTTGAGAGGGTGTGGACGTTCAGAGGGGGAGGGCGGTTGAGAGGGGGAGGAAGATTGAGAGGGGGAGGGTGGTTGAGAGGGGGAGGAGGATTGAGGGGTAGCTGGTCTGGGCTGTTGGGTTCCTTCGCTCCTTTGTGCTCAGCCTAAGGAGAGAGAAACACAGCTATATGTTATTTGTTTTTCTTGATTATTTTGAATTTTTAAAGTAAAGAAAATTAGGTACTCTATACTTCAAACATTTCATTTAGTGTTGTTTACTATGGTTCCATTGCGTAATCAATACAATAAAATTATAATTAGTGTTTTTTTAATAAACAATTTTTTTTTTTAAATACATAAACATAGCAAGTTCTGATGTTAGATACATTGTTCAGTGGGTGATATTCAGTATACCGGTTGTTGGGATCCCGGCACACAGTATACTGGCACCGGAATCCTGGCAACGGGCATACTGACACCTTTTCTCCCTCTTGGGGGTCCATGACCCTCCTGAAGGGAGAATAGATAGTATGGCGCGCGTAGCATGCCACCATGCCCACAGTGTGGTGAGTGCAGCGAGCCTGCAAGGGGCTCATTTGCGCTCGCCCCACTGTTGGCAAGCTGGCATTCGGGATCCCGGCGCCGGTATGCTGGCCACCGGGGACCCGGCTGCCGGCAACTCATACCACACCCTGTTCAGTATGTGTGTAAGTTGTTTCTTCAATCGTTATGCCATGGATATGCCATACCAACATACAACCCTCACACATACTGTATACATGCATACAGGGCCGGTTCTTGCCCTTGTGGCGCCCCGGGCAAAACGATAGGGACGTAGCTTCATACGGGGGCGTGGTCAGTTACGCCCCCATTTGTGCCCCCTGTAGCGCCGCTGGAAGAGAATTTTTTTTAAAAAAAATGTATACTTACTATCTCCGCTCCTG
This sequence comes from Pseudophryne corroboree, assembly GCF_028390025.1. NCBI lineage: Eukaryota > Metazoa > Chordata > Amphibia > Anura > Myobatrachidae > Pseudophryne > Pseudophryne corroboree. Next base: position 190,909,164 of record NC_086454.1, read on the forward strand.
GTTCCAGACCGCTGCAGACAGCCGCCGGCGCCATTCCTCTCCTCGGATCAGCATAGACACTAGAGGTCAATTATGACACCTAGCGTCTGTGCCACAATGCTGTGCGGTGCGCGATGATGTCATTGCGCACCGCAAAGCAAAGGTCCCCTCCACGAAGGGAAACTAGACATATGTACTCTTGTAGAAGGTGCTACATAAAAAAAGGTTAGTCTTTGTTTCCATATTACAATATTTAATGCTATGTACAAGTATAAGTGGACCAAAGAAATGATAATTAAAACACATACATTTAGTTTACAATTAAGAATGTTTTATTTCTTCTCATTTCCTCCAAACACAAATACATATGTAGTTGTGCTGACTTCAAATCCCGCCTGAAGCAAAAAAACGTCTGTGCACTGGAATGCACAAGGGCAACAGGTGGAGGGCCACTCCCTGAGACTGTGGAATTCACCGAGTTGGAGAAGCAGGCGATGGTCTGTGTGTCTAATGAGGAGGTGGCAGGTGTGTCTGAAATGGACACCGATATACCTGCCCTTGTAGGTCCACATGCCTTGAAAGGTAAATTGATTCTTATTTGTAGATTTTTTATTATTATTATTATTATTATTATTATTATTATTATTATTTTGTATACAATGTGGGGTCCTAATTTTTGTTTTTGTTTCCTTTTCTCTCCTTTTCCTATCACAGCACAGCAGAGGCAGCTCACTGAGGCTGAGGAGAGGGGATTGAGTAACAGCTCCAGTGTGGGGCAGGAAAGACCACCATCGCAGTCACAAACTGCCAAACTGCCCCAACCCACTCTACCGGAGCTTCTGGATGAGATTGGGACCCATGGGAAAATCAACACCAACTTCCATGACTAGATGCTCTGGGAGGTCCGTGAGCTGTCCTCCTCAGTCCAGCTGTCCTCTAATATGCAACAAGGCATGTGTGACATCTCTGCCAGTATTCGACAAGGCATACAGACCATCGCAGACCTCCTTGGCCAGAGTCTTAGGGAGGCTCCGAAACACCTGGCCCATCCCCTAGTCCTGCCCAGGAACAAGAGCCCACTGGGCAGGCCCCTCGAAGATCCGTGCGCAGACCTCAGGCGGAACAACCCCAACATCTGGGGGAAAAAAGGAGGAAACAGTGATTTCTCGCCAGATGTGGTCCTTGCTCCCTGCGCCCATGTTATGTTTTCAAAAATGTTTTTCAATGGTTTGTGGGTCAAGAATGTCCAACTCCCTCCTGCAGAATGTTGTTTGGCCTACTCCGTTTACTTTCCCTGCCTGTGATGCAGTAGCCTGAGAACTTGTCCCACCTTCCTCTACATTTTGTGGTGTTGATTCTAGTGTTTGCGTATTGGTCCCAGAAACACCCTCAATTTGGCCCACATCTTCCTCACCTAGTGTTCTGACACCAGTCTCTTGTTATGTTTGCTGCCCAGTAGATGGGGGTACTTCAATACTGGGTAGTGACATCCTGTTTTCTGCACAGCCAGGTGCTTGTTACTGTGCCATTTGATGCACTTTTTTAATCATTTATCTTTGACTTTGTGTATTTTTTATGTAATCTCAGATTTATGAGTATCAAAAAATAAAACCCTTACACTTTGTCCTAAATTTGTAAATGTATTATTGTGAGGCATGGGAATGTTTGTATTTATAAAACCTAAACAAACTGGTCTGAGTATTTTGATGCTTTTCCTAAAACAACATTCTAGGGGAATACATTACTAAGATGGATGTTTTAGTTAATATGTGATGTTGCCCATAGCAACCAAACACAGTTCAGTAATTTTGTTGGAGAAGGTGGTAGATAAAGGACAAGTAGAATGTGATTGGTTGCTATGGGCAACAACCCATCATAAATGGAAGTCCCATCTGAACAAATTAATCCCTATGAATTTAGTGCCTGAAGCAGTATTAGAGAACAATGGGGCAGATGTATTAACCTGGAGAAGGCATAAGGAAGTGATAAAGCAGTGATATGTGCAAGGTGATAAAGGAACCAGCCAATCAGCTCCAATATGTAAATTAACAGTTAGGATCTGATTGGCTGGTGCCTTTATCACCATGCACATATCACTGGTTTATCACTTCCTTATGCCTTCTCTAGGTTAATACATCTGCCCCAATATAGGTAAAGTAGAGTAACCATATTACCCTCTTTACCTGGGACGCTGATGGATTACACAGGTTCGGTGGCTGATTAAAACCAGCTGTAATGTAGGCTTGAAATCAGCCAGCCACAGAACCTGTGTAATCCATGTGTGAGGCAGGAAAAAGGGTTAATATGGTCACAGTAAAGCAGTGGTTCTCAAACTCGGTCCTCAGGATGGTTCAAACTTTGGCTTACTCTTTTTTATGGTATATTAATTACTTAGAGTTTTAAGAAAGTCATGTATTTTTTTTTAAAAACAATAGGGGGCACAGGATCCTGAAAATGTTCAAATTGTTTAAATCATAGGTTCTTAAACTCGGTCCTCAGGACCCCACACAGTGCATGTTTTGCAGGTAACCCAGCAGGTGCACAGGTGTATTAATTACTCACTGACACATTTTAAAAGGTCCGCATGTGGAGCTAATTATATCACTTGTGATTCTGTGAAGAGACCTGCAAAACATGTACTGAGTTTGAGAACCTGTGCAGTAAAGCATACTTGTCTACCTGACCGTCTCCATGAGGGAGAAAATGCTCTGTTCCTTGACCTTCCTGGTAATGTATGATTGCCATCACCTGTGGTGAAACTAATTACTTATCTAGCTCACCACAGGTGATGGCAATCATACATTACCAGGAAAGTCCAGAAACAGAGCATTTTCTCCCTCATGGAGAGGGTCAGGTAGGCAAGTATGCAGTAAAGGAGCATTTTGGTGGGAATGTTCGTTGTTAAATGAAACACACAACAAATGTATTAATCAATAAAACATGGCATGTATGTGAGATATCTAAATTCAGTATGTATATTTTGAATGTACAATGCAGTTTGATAGACAACTCAAAGCAATGTGTCATCACAAAGCAATGTGAACACAGAAAGAGGGCCTTCCAAATAATGTACAGTTGCATACCCTCCAACATGACCCGCCCCACTAGGTACAAAATGCTCTGTTTCTGGACTTCCCTCTTAATTTATTATTGCCATCACCTGTGAAGAAACAGCTTTCTTATCATCTAACTAGTTCAACACAGGTGATGGAAATCATAAATTAAGAGGGAAGTCCAGAAACAGAGCATTTTGTACCTAGTGGGGCGGGTCATGTTGGAGGGTCTGCAGTTGTGTGTTGTGTACAATTGCTTGTCAAACAACACATGTTGTACATGTGCACTACACATGGAATATTTGTAATCAAACGTGTGTAGATTGTGTGTTGCACATATGCAGGGTTTCATAAACTACATACCATTACAGAGGGAGCTAAAGGTGAAATGAGCTGTGGAGGAGGTTGAATTGCATACAAGTGTGTTTGATTTGCAACTAATCACTGGGAGATGCCGGACAGGACATCCTCTCTGAGCGTTTGCAAATCGCGCACAGCCCAAGAAATACTTGTCAGCTGCGAACGCCCAGTGTGCACTGACAGTGATTAGCTTTGCAGCTATGCAAAAACCATGCCTGCAGTCCTTAGTTAGTACACACCCCCTCAAGACACCCACCTGCATGCCTGTTTTCGCTAGCCTGCAAAGCCATGCCCCCGCACCGCCTTCAACACGCATCTTTGTTGTTGTCTGACAGCAAACAGAAAATCCGTGTGTATTGCTGCATATTCGATCAGGTCTTAATTACCCCCATAGTCCCCTTAAATTAATAGACCTACAGAAAGTAACAAACCTACAAGAATTGATGCTTTGCACCTGGCCTTTCTTTTCAAAAGAAATGTAAATGGGAGAGTAGTATCTACCCCGTTTACTTCAGTAATTTTATGTAACAAAATTGTATAAAACCTTTTGCATGAATAAACAATTACCGTAACAGTTACTTTAATACAGTATGTGTTGCAATGGGGGCTAAAACTTATTGGGCCAGCACATGGACAAAACAAGCATTAATCATTCTTAATACAAAATCAAAATAGGTACAGTATGAACTCAAAATGACATCCATATTTTTTTTGCATGTCTACAGCCAGGGCCGTCTTAACAGCAGTGTAGGCCCCTGGGCAAAGCAATGCACTGGGGCCCCTTCCCATCCACTCAGCATGTAGGACCTGGAGCAGTAATTTCTGCTAATTACTACTTTACTGCACAGATAGTGGAAGATCGGGCAGGAGGGAGAACAATAAACTGTAGAAGGGGCATTGAGCTGAATGAAGGGGCCCTGATACATGTCTTCCAGGGTGGTAGGGGGTGTTTAATACGCAGGGGAGGCATGGATAGTGGAGTGGGCTTAATAGTCATCATTTTCCGGTGGGAGGGCAGCTTGCTTGACTGCAGATATCTCCAGTTCCTGGAAATAGATTTCTTAGTTTTCAACAGGATAAAAAAAACTAGAGAGTCCCACCTTTCAGGAGACACTGGGGACTTGGGGATTAGAGTTTAGGAGCCAGAGCAATCCACCAATGAAAATATAAAACTGAATACCAGGCGTATGGAGCTGGAGCAGGGACCAGCTGCTGGAAGGCTGATATCTCTGGTTCTGGGCATAGTAGAGACAAGCTGTCAGTGTTCACCGAAAAGGGAGAGTCTCAGCTTTTGGACTATGCCCTCACAAAAACTGTAAGTTAGACAAAACCTGAGATATCTGACAGGGAAGAGCAATTACCAAGCTCGGATGGGGACCACTGCTTTGAAGTCTGATATCTCTGGTTCCACAGGGACGATTTTCAAAAATCTGATACCCCTGGAAAAAGGGTCCCTCAACTATCAGCCTAGGGCCCTTATACTTCTGGGGCCCTTGGGCAAGTGACCATTGAGCCCATATGAAAAGACGGCCCTGTCTACAGCATAAGTTTTCCATTGCAGCATACCGTTGTGTGATTTATGTTTCTGTTTCTAAAGGCACAGTGACATACTGTACTGTGTTATGCTGGGTGCACCATTAAATCTCCTTACAAAAACACACAGTAGAAGTGATAACTCTCCTATTTACTATAGTAAATAAATATATTAATTTAAAGTGAATAAGTATAGTAATCTACACTATGAACTTGTTCAGTAAATGGGGTATATTTACTAAGCTCCCGATTTTGACCGATTTGGTGTTTTTTGTTCAAAGTGTCATCTCGGGAATTTACTAAACTCAAATCTCGGCAGTGATGAGGGCATTCGTATTTTTTTACGGCTGTGTTGTAAAAATACGAATGAATACACCATCGGTCAAACGCGTCTGTTTAGGTATAGAACTCAGTCATTTACTCCTCTATGCTCCATTTCTGTATTGTGTAATGTGAATTTATAACCGTATATTTGAACAAAGTGCTTAAGACACTTAACTTATATTTTTGACTGTACACTCAGGTTTTGGATGCATTTGAACCCCACATAGATGCCTCTATCTGCTTCCCTACCCAGGTGTCTCAGTGGCATGCAGTCAAGGTAGCTTTCTATGAGCTTGCTGGCATGCCAGATGTGCTGGGTGCCATAGATTGCACACACGTTGAGCTGAGACCACCTAGGGGCAGGCAATATATTTATATAAATAGACATTTTGGGCAATCAACTAATGTCCAGGTGGTTTGTGATGCAAATCTCAAAATTATGAGTGTTGTTGCGGGTTACCCTGGTGGCTGCCATGACTCCATCCTCAGTCAGTCATCCCTCTTTGATAAATTTGAGGCTGGAGAAATGCCGGATGGCTGGCTGCTGGGTATGTACCAAGTATTTGTGATTGATTTTGTGCTTACCTCAACCTGCACATTATGTTAGCACTGTGTTTGTGCATCAATATTTTCTAATGCTGCTAATCTCTGTTTCTCAGGTGATGGGGGTTATGGCTGCTACTCTTGGCTTCTGACTCCATTGTCCGCCCCTGATTCCCCTGCTGAACACAATTACAATCATGCACATAAGTCTACGCGGAATGTGATAGAACAATGTTTTGGTGTACTGAAATCAAGGTTTCGGTGTCTGGATAAGTCTGCCGGGCTTTTGTTGTATAGTCCCTTAAAGGTGACTAGGATTGTGTTCTGCTGCTGTTTTCTTCATAACATGTGTTTGCAGCAACATCTGCCACATGATGATGATGATGAAGAAAACAGTCAGCAAGCAGAGGAGTTAGAAACATCTGGCGACACTGTGAGTACAGATATAGGGAGGCAGGTAAGGCAAGACCTGATTTTGGCACATTTTAGCGGTAAGTAAATTTGCCTGTGTGCTTTGTATATGAACAATTAAGGCACACCAATGTATTTTCTGTAGTAATGTGGCTCTTGCTCCCTCTTGAGCTAGTCAGCTGAGTGTTGTTTATTTGCTTGATATGTGTTTATGTCTAACTGTTGGGTATCAATTACTTAGCTATTTGTATAGCGTTTTTGTTTATTAATTATGTGTTTATAATGTTAAAAGTTTCTTTTTCACATTCAAAGGTAATGTTTGCCACAATACTACATAATAATTTAGAATGCACTAACAACAATTATTGTTTAGCCTATTGTTTGTGTTTGTTGTGTGTGTCGACTTTCTTCTAAAGCTGTGTTTTAAATATGTTACCTCATTATCACAACATAATGGACATTGAGTAATGTGTGCCAATTAGCCAAACATACATTGACTAACACCAACCTTACAAAATTGTTTACACATAATTGTGGCTGTGATGTGGTAAACGTTCATGTTAGTAATGATGCTAGAATATTCCAAACACATGTGAGTGTTAACTCTAAGAATTTTCCTCTTAAACTGACAGTTTTTTGCACATAACGCATTGCAAATCAATCCGTTTTCACATTTATTACTGTACAACATGTGTTTTCATTACAAATAACTGCTATTGTGTAGACCTAGTATTGTCAACAATGTGTCTCCAGCTGCAGGGTGGCCTATTTCTTAGGCTGTTCTTTGGTGGCTGACGTGGGTTTGGTTTGGGCAGTGGAGCGGGTTCGGCTTGATCTTCGAACTGGTGATGAAATTTGGGTCTGTGTAGGTGTGTTGGTCCCTGAGCTGGAACCTTGTTGGTGTTGTGCCAACAAATTAATATTTTGACTGAGGTTAGCCAGGGTTGCCGTAAGTTGTGTTGTGGCTGTTGTGTTGTTGTCTATGATGCGAGACATGGTTTCTGATATAATTTGATTACTTTGAATTAACTGAATGAGGGCCTGTTGATGGCGGTGTTGCTCATCCATTATGCGCTGAAAGGTAACAATAAGTTGGCTGTTATCTGCTCTCATCTGCTCCATACTGTTTGCGACTCTGCATAGCTGGACATTGAGCCTGCTTGTGTTTCTACACAGTCTCGGGAGATGATGGGGCAGACAGGCTAGTTATTGGGTGTGTGTGCGTAGGCAATCAATATTCTGTGCCTGTTGTTGGTTCCATGTTACCCAAAATGATGGTTCAGGTTGTTGCGGGGGGGGGGGGGGGGGGGTTGTTTGGCTCAATTGTGGGTGTGGTGACATTTGAGGTGGCGGTGTACTTTCCTGAGGCGTGCTTGGTTGGTTAACGTCTATTGCTTGCAGATGGAGGGTGTATGTTTCCTGTTCAGATTCCTGCTGGGCTTCCGGGGGCATGATGTCTGGTTCTGTATGGGGTCTAAGGGGACAACATTTGAGTGTATTTGAAAATTAGGCTGGATTTCATATTTAGTTTAACTTTTTAGACTTGTTTGTCAAACATTTTTCTAAAGCAAATTAGGATGTTCACCAAGACTCGTATACACAATCAAAAAGGCCAATTATGTTGGTTTTTATGTTGAAAAAAATGACTTCAAAACAAAAGTGGACACATGTTTGACAAATACCACACTTACGAAACAAACACACAGAGGTACAAAGTTTACACCATGAAAAAAAGTGATTTGTCACCCGCCATATCGTACTTGCATTAAAATATCAAACAGTAAATGACAATATGAATTCTATCACCATTGTGAAAGGGTGTGAATCTACCTGAAGCTTAATATTTTACTATTCAAATAAATAATGACAACACAATACTACTGTCAGGCACAAGAGAACACTCTAAATTTGCAAAACTTTTTAGTGGTTTTTTGTTTTTAACAATTTGCAAGCCATGTGCTTGCTGCTGTGGATAAGTACTAGGATTATTTCATTTTTTGGCTAATGTGTAATTTGTGTTTTGTGTTTACTCACCAGACACCTGAGGGGAATGTGGTCCCGGTGATTGAGTACTCTCCAAAATGTGTTCTGGTGGCTGAGGCAACACAGTTGAAATACGACGTGGGGTGTGTGCTTAATGCTGGTGTTGGTGCGACATCAGGATGACGTCTCTTGCTAGGCCTGCTCGTGTGGCTGCCAGACCCCTGTGAAGGACGTCTTTGTGGACTGTGATGCGATGTTAAAGTTCCTATGGATTAATGCAAACATTAGATTATTTAGAATTTTTGTGGTGGCCACATTAACAGGTGCCATTTTTGCGTTACCTGTATCGCCAGCATCCACAGCTCTTGACAGTGTTGCTTGTGTTCTGGAAGTGGTGGCTTGCTTTCGTACTGTAAAAATGATACATTGGTGTTTATGACCTTTAATTACAGTGTGTACTTTTGTAAGCAGCAACATTTAGTGATGTGGACATATGATTACCGTTCTGGGTACAGTTTCTAACAATAAATTTTGAAACAATGGGTTGCTTCATTTTTTTGTAAACAGGCTAATGAGGTTCCATTTCCAAAGACAAAAACATAGCCAAGTAGTCTAATTTTCCATGGCCAACAGCTGAATATACACACATGTATTACCATATATTTTAAATGATTACATTAATGAGTAAATTTGAAAATAAAATTAAAAAAAAACGAAAAATTAGAAAATAAAAAAAAAGAAAACACACAATACTTAGCCATCTACACTATCATATTGGCCACAAAGACAAGTAAAATACAGCAGACATTAAACAAAAAAAAAAACATTACTACCTAACACCTCACTATACAAACACAAAATATTTTAAAAACAAACACAAATAGATAATCAATTTAGAACATAAAAATATTTTAACAATACGATATCATTTTTAAAATACTAATTAGACATAAACACATATGCAGATATAACAGATTGTTAAAAAAAACTCACCATCAGGCCTAGGACGATCCGAATCCCGCACATTAGTCGCACCAACAACTTCATGCGGAATAAGGGTCCGCACAGGTTCCTCCCACTCCCGATAAGACGCTATAAAGGGATGGCCACCCCCTGTTTGCCTGGCTGACTTAGCCTCCTTTGCCATCTTGGCCTTGACACGGCGCTTGATGTCGTAGAATCTCTTCCGACACGTGTCCTCGGTCCTCTTCACCACACCCTCACTGTTTACTGCCGCTACTACCTTCCCCCACAGAACAGTTTTCCTGCGCGAAGGCACCTTGGCCGCATCACGCCCAAACAGCTGGCGATGATGGCGCATCAACTCATGCACCAAAGCCATATTTTCCGCAAAGCTAAATTTAACATTTCTGCCTGTCTTGGTAGTGGTGCGTGGCTGCGGAGCAACACCAAAATCACTGTCACTATCACTCGAGGCCACAGCAGCAACCTCACCCTCCTCCACCTCACTAACCTCCTCCCCCTCACTCACCTCCTCCACCTCACTCACCTCCTCCCCCTCACTCACCTCTGGCTGGGACATAATAATGACAAACAACAAATAACACTAATTAAAAAAAAACACAAAACACACTCCTCCACTACCACTGCACACCAACCACACACACACACACACACACACACACACACACACACACACACACACACACTCACAAACAATGACAATAGACTGAAAGTAAAATGCACAAACACTAAAAATGACACAAACTTTAAAGAGACTACACAACAATTACCACAAGACTACTTACACACACAATACAGCACTCAACAATCGCAAGAAACCTCCAAAACTGACCAACAAATCACCAACTCCAAAACACCAACTTCCTCTCACCTCTCCACTAGCTAAACCCACGAGGTGCGGCTGGTTGGGGACTTTTTTATACTAATGAGCACAGACACTCCTCCATGACAAACACAACCAATCACGGACGAGTGACGAAAACGAAAGTAAGAAAATAACGCGGCCGGGAAGGGTCAAAAACACTGCCGTGGAAATTAAAGATACGAATTTGTAAAAAGCCCAACAAAATACGGCCGCAAAAACAAGAGTCGGCCACGATCACATAAAATATATTACGAATGACATCGACATCGGAAAATACGAAAACACAAATTACGAACGCTTAGTAAATGAGTCGTAAAAAAAACAAAAAGTTGCAAATTCACACTACCGATGTCAGTCGTGTTTCAACTTCAAACAAATTCTGAACATTACGAATCTTAGTAAATATACCCCAATGACTTTGGTTTATTGAACGTTATAAAGTATCTTTTCTTTTTCATATTAGACATGCTATAGTGTTCTTTTCAGGTGTTTCCAAACTTCCAATTACCTAATTAGTCGATAGGGGGGTGTCCTGGCATATTTACCTTAAAAAAAGGATTTTTCCCATTTAGGGGTATATGCAATTGCCTGCGAATCGCGGCAATTTTTCGCCTGTTTTTTAATTCGACACAATTCAACCGTCGAATTCCGGCAAGTGGGTGCCGGAATTCAACATATTCAATAAAAAACGGATTCGACAGTCCCGCTGTCGAAAAACGGACGATTTGACGGATTTTGATTAGACTTGTAAAAATTAAAAAAAAAACGGGAAAAACCACAGAAAAAAATTGCGTGGGGTCCCCCCTCCTAAGCATAACCAGCCTCGGGCTCTTCGAGCCGGTCCTGGTTCTAAAAATCCGGGGAAAAAACTGACAGGGGATCCCCCGTATTTTTAAAACCAGCACCGGGCACTGCGCCTGGTGCTGGTGCAAAAAATACGGGGGACAAAAACCGTAGGGGTTCCCCATATTTTTTACACCAGCATCGGGCTCCACTAGCTGGACAGATAATGCCACAGCCGGGGGTCACTTTTATACAGCGCCCTGTGGCCGTGGCATTAAATATCCAACTAGCAGGGCCGAAACTAGGATTTTTGTCACCCGGGGCAAGGTAGTCATTTGACACCCCCTCCCCCCCCCCCCCCCCCCCCCCCCAAAAAAAAAAAAAGATTTTTTTTTACAATAAATAAATAAAAAATAAAAAAATAAACATTTTAAAATAAATAAATAAATGAATAAAAATATTATATATATATATATATATATATATATATATCTTTCAGAACTTTTTTACCTGAAAAATTGCCTTTTCTAATATAAATTTCATATCCAGGAAAAAGTGTCCCCATTTTACACAGTACGACAGGCAAGTGTCCCCATTTTACACATTGCGGCAGACAGGTGACCCCATTTTACACATTGCGGCAGACAGGTGTCCCCATTTTACACATTGCGGCAGGAAAAAGTGTCCCCATTTTACACATTGCGGCAGGCACGTGTCCCCATTTTACACAGTACGACAGGCAAGTGTCCCCATTTTACACATTGCGGCAGGAAAAAGTGTCTCCATTTTACACATTGCGGCAGGAAAAAGTGTCCCCATTTTACACATTGCGGCAGGAAAAAGTGTCCCCATTTTACACATTGCGGCAGGAAAAAGTGTCCCCATCTTACACATTGCGGCAGACAGGTCCCCATTTTACACATTCCGGCAGGTGGTGGGGAGAGGGAGGGAGAGAGAGAGAGAGAGAGAGGGAGGGAGAGGGGCTGACTTACATTTGAAGCGGTTCTCGCCGCTCTTCAGCCGCCTCTCCCTCCTCGTCTGCGTGGCTCCCCCTTCTCCCTCCTCCCGAGTGCCCAGCTCGGGGGGCGGGGTTTCGTGGAATGACGCGTTTGCGTCGTGACGTCACGACGCAATCGCGTCATTCCGCGAAACCCCGCCCCCCCCAAGCTGGGCACTCAGGAGGAGGGAGAAGGGGGTTTAAAAGTACAAAGAAGTGCCGCGGCGGGCGCCCCGTGCGGTTGCACGGCTCGCCCGCCGCAAGAAACGGCACTGGCGCATAGGGAGAGGGTGTTAGGGGGTCTCGGCGCCCCCTCCAATCCGGCGCCCAGGTCGCCTGCCCCCCTATCCCCCCCCTAGTTTCGGCCCTGCAACTAGTCACCCCTGGCCGGGGTACCCTGGGGGAGTGGGGACCCCTTCAATCAAGGGGTCCCCCCCCAGCCACCCAAGGGCCAGGGGTGAAGCCCGAGGCTGTCCCCCCATCCAAGGGCTGCGGATGGGGGGCTGATAGCCTTGAGTAAAATGATAGAATATTGTTTTTTCCAGAAGAACTACAAGTCCCAGCAAGCCTCCCCCGCAAGCTGGTACTTGGAGAACCACAAGTACCAGCATGCGGGTGGAAAAATGGGCCCGCTGGTACCTGTAGTTCTATTGAAAAAAAAATACCAAAATAAAAACAGGAGACACACCGTGAAAGTAAAAGTTTATTTCATACATGCCGACACATACATATGTTGACCCGCCGACTGCCACGCCCCCCTCGTCACTGAAGAATCCGGGGTACCTGTGAATAAATTTATACTCACCTGATCCAATGTCCGGATCTTTTAAAATAATCCTCGTACTTGGCAAAACAACAAAACGGCAACCCGGACCAACGGACTGAAACTGAAAGGGGTCCCATGTTTACACTAGAGATGAGCGGGTTCGGTTCCTCGGAATCCGAACCCGCCCGAACTTCATGTTTTTTTACACGGGTCCGAGCGACTCGGATCTTCCCGCCTTGCTCGGTTAACCCGAGCGCGCCCGAACGTCATCATCACGCTGTCGGATTCTCGCGAGGCTCGGATTCTATATAAGGAGCCGCGCGTCGCCGCCATTTTTCACACGTGCATTGAGATTCATAGGGAGAGGACGTGGCTGGCGTCCTCTCCGTTTATAGAGATTCGAGAAGAGAGTGAGACAGTCTCACTAGAGAGAGACACAGTAGTAATTTTGGGGAGCATTAGGAGGAGTACTACTACTACTAGTACTTGCTGAAGTGAAGTGATAGATAGTGTGACTGTATTGTATTATCTGACTTGTGGGGGAGACACTGACAGTGGGGAGCAGTTAGAGTCTGAGAGCAGGACGCAGGACTCAGGAGTACATACTACATATAACGTACAGTGCACACTTTTGCTGCCAGAGTGCCACACCAGTATAATATATATTGTGATTGTATGCTTAGGAGTACTACTTGCAAGTTGCTGATAGTGTGACCAGTGACCTGACCACCAGTTTAATAATCACCACCAGTTTAATTAATATATATATATATATATATAATTGTATATAATTAATATATATATAATATTATAATTGTATACCACCTACCCGTGTTTTTTTTTTTTTCTTTCTTCTTTATACATACTACTATAGTAGCTTACTGTAGCAGTCTGCGGTGCTGCTGAGCTGACAGTGTCCAGCAGGTCCGTCATCAGTCATTACATAATAAATATATATACCTGTCCGGCTGCAGTACTAGTGATATTATATATACATATATATATTGATTTCATATCATTATCATCCAGTCTATATTAGCAGCAGACACAGTACGTTAGTCCACGGCTGTAGCTACCTCTGTGTCGGCACTCGGCAGTCCATCCATAATTGTATACCACCTACCCGTGGTTTTTTTTTTTCTTCTTGATACATACTACTATAGTAGCTTACTGTAGCAGTCTGCGGTGCTGCTGAGCTGACAGTGTCCAGCAGGTCCGTCATCAGTCATCATTACCTAATAAATATATATCTACCTGTCCGGCTGCAGTACTAGTGATATTATATATACATATATATATATTGATTTCATATCATTATCATCCAGTCTATATTAGCAGCAGACACAGTACGTTAGTCCACGGCTGTAGCTACCTCTGTGTCGGCACTCGGCAGTCCGTCCATAATTGTATACCACCTACCCGTGGTTTTTTTTTTTTCTTTCTTCTTGATACATGCTACTATAGTAGCTTACTGTAGCAGTCTGCGGTGCTGCTGAGCTGACAGTGTCCAGCAGGTCCGTCATCAGTCATCATTACCTAATAAATATATATCTACCTGTCCGGCTGCAGTACTAGTGATATTATATATACATATATATATTGATTTCATATCATTATCATCCAGTCTATATTAGCAGCAGACACAGTACGGTAGTCCACGGCTGTAGCTACCTCTGTGTCGGCACTCGGCAGTCCATCCATAATTGTATACCACCTACCCGTGGTTTTTTTTTTCTTTCTTCTTGATACATACTACTATAGTAGCTTACTGTAGCAGTCTGCGGTGCTGCTGAGCTGACAGTGTCCAGCAGGTCCGTCATCAGTCATCATTACCTAATAAATATATATCTACCTGTCCGGCTGCAGTACTAGTGATATTATATATACATATATATATTGATTTCATATCATTATCATCCAGTCTATATTAGCAGCAGACACAGTACGGTAGTCCACGGCTGTAGCTACCTCTGTGTCGGCACTCGGCAGTCCATCCATAAGTATACTAGTATCCATCCATCTCCATTGTTTACCTGAGGTGCCTTTTAGTTGTGCCTATTAAAATATGGAGAACAAAAATGTTGAGGTTCCAAAATTAGGGAAAGATCAAGATCCACTTCCACCTCGTGCTGAAGCTGCTGCCACTAGTCATGGCCGAGACGATGAAATGCCAGCAACGTCGTCTGCCAAGGTCGATGCCCAATGTCATAGTACAGAGCATGTCAAATCCAAAACACCAAATATCAGTAAAAAAAGGACTCCAAAACCTAAAATAAAATTGTCGGAGGAGAAGCGTAAACTTGCCAATATGCCATTTACCACACGGAGTGGCAAGGAACGGCTGAGGCCCTGGCCTATGTTCATGGCTAGTGGTTCAGCTTCACATGAGGATGGAAGCACTCAGCCTCTCGCTAGAAAAATGAAAAGACTCAAGCTGGCAAAAGCAGTAGTACCGCAAAGAACTGTGCGTTCTTCGAAATCCCAAATCCACAAGGAGAATCCGACTCCAATTGTGTCGGTTGCGATGCCTGACCTTCCCAACACTGGACGTGAAGAGCATGCACCTTCCACCATTTGCACGCCCCCTGCAAGTGCTGGAAGGAGCACCCGCAGTCCAGTTCCTGATAGTCAGATTGAAGATGTCAGTGTTGAAGTACACTAGGATGAGGAGGATATGGGTGTTGCTGGCGCTGGGGAGAAAATTGACCAGGAGGATTCTGATGGTGAGGTGGTTTGTTTAAGTCAGGCACCCGGGGAGACACCTGTTGTCCGTGGGAGGAATATGGCCGTTGACATGCCTGGTGAAAATACCAAAAAAATCAGCTCTTCGGTGTGGAAGTATTTCAACAGAAATGCGGACAACAGGTGTCAAGCCGTGTGTTGCCTTTGTCAAGCTGTAATAAGTAGGGGTAAGGACGTTAACCACCTCGGAACATCCTCCCTTATACGTCACCTGCAGCGCATTCATAATAAGTCAGTGACAAGTTCAAAAACTTTGGGTGACAGCGGAAGCAGTCCACTGACCAGTAAATACCTTCCTCTTGTAACCAAGCTCACGCAAACCACCCCACCAACTCCCTCAGTGTCAATTTCCTCCTTCCCCAGGAATGCCAATAGTCCTGCAGGCCATGTCACTGGCAATTCTGATGATTCCTCTCCTGCCTGGGATTCCTCCGATGCATCCTTGCGTGTAACGCCTACTGCTGCTGGCGCTGCTGTTGTTGCTGCTGGGAGTCGATGGTCATCCCAGAGGGGAAATCGTAAGACCACTTTTACTACTTCCACCAAGCAATTGACTGTCCAACAGTCCTTTGCGAGGAAGATGAAATATCACAGCAGTCATCCTACTGCAAAGCGGATAACTGAGGCCTTGGCACCTGGGTGGTGAGAAACGTGGTTCCGGTATCCATCATTACTGCAGAGCCAACTAGAGACTTGTTGGAGGTACTGTGTCCCCGGCACCAAATACCATCTAGGTTCCATTTCTCTAGGCAGGCGATACCGAAAATGTACACAGACCTCAGAAAAAGAGTCACCAGTGTCCTAAAAAATGCAGCTGTACCCAATGTCCACTTAACCACGGACATGTGGACAAGTGGAGCAGGGCAGGGTCAGGACTATATGACTGTGACAGCCCACTGGGTAGATGTATGGACTCCCGCCGCAAGAACAGCAGCGGCGGCACCAGTAGCAGCATCTCGCAAACGCCAACTCTTTCCTAGGCAGGCTACGCTTTGTATCACCGGTTTCCAGAATACGCACACAGCTGAAAACCTCTTACGGCAACTGAGGAAGATCATCGCGGAATGGCTTACCCCAATTGGACTCTCCTGTGGATTTGTGGCATCGGACAACGCCAGCAATATTGTGTGTGCATTAAATATGGGCAAATTCCAGCACGTCCCATGTTTTGCACATACCTTGAATTTGGTGGTGCAGAATTTTTAAAAAAACGACAGGGGCGTGCAAGAGATGCTGTCGGTGGCCAGAAGAATTGCGGGACACTTTTGGCGTACAGGCACCACGTACAGAAGACTGGAGCACCACCAAAAACAACTGAACCTGCCCTGCCATCATCTGAAGCAAGAAGTGGTAACGAGGTGGAATTCAACCCTCTATATGCTTCAGAGGTTGGAGGAGCAGCAAAAGGCCATTCAAGCCTATACAATTGAGCACGATATAGGAGGTGGAATGCACCTGTCTCAAGCGCAGTGGAGAATGATTTCAACGTTGTGCAAGGTTCTGCTGCCCTTTGAACTTGCCACACGTGAAGTCAGATCAGACACTGCCAGCCTGAGTCAGGTCATTCCCCTCATCAGGCTTTTGCAGAAGAAGCTGGAGACATTGAAGGAGGAGCTAACACGGAGCGATTCCGCTAGGCATGTGGGACTTGTGGATGGAGCCCTTAATTCGCTTAACAAGGATTCACGGGTGGTCAATCTGTTGAAATCAGAGCACTACATTTTGGCCACCGTGCTCGATCCTAGATTAAAAGCCTACCTTGGATCTCTCTTTCCGGCAGACACAAGTCTGCTGGGGTTGAAAGACCTGCTGGTGAGAAAATTGTCAAGTCAAGCGGAACGCGACCTGTCAACATCTCCTCCTTCACATTCTCCCGCAACTGGGGGTGCGAGGAAAAGGCTCAGAATTCCGAGCCCACCCGCTGGCGGTGATGCAGGGCAGTCTGGAGCGACTGCTGATGCTGACATCTGGTCCGGACTGAAGGACCTGACAATGATTACGGACATGTCGTCTACTGTCACTGCATATGATTCTCTCACCATTGAAAGAATGGTGGAGGATTATATAAGTGACCGCATCCAAGTAGGCACGTCACACAGTCCGTACTTATACTGGCAGGAAAAAGAGGCAATTTGGAGGCCCTTGCACAAACTGGCTTTATTCTACCTAAGTTGCCCTCCCACAAGTGTGTACTCCGAAAGAGTGTTTAGTGCCGCCGCTCACCTTGTCAGCAATCGGCGTACGAGGTTACATCCAGAAAATGTGGAGAAGATGATGTTCATTAAAATGAATTATAATCAATTCCTCCGTGGAGACATTGACCAGCAGCAATTGCCTCCACAAAGTACACAGGGAGCTGAGATGGTGGATTCCAGTGGGGACGAATTGATAATCTGTGAGGAGGGGGATGTACACGGTGATATATCGGAGGATGATGATGAGGTGGACATCTTGCCTCTGTAGAGCCAGTTTGTGCAAGGACAGATTAATTGCTTCTTTTTTGGTGGGGGTCCAAACCATCCCGTCATTTCAGTCACAGTCGTGTGGCAGACCCTGTCACTGAAATGATGGGTTGGTTAAAGTGTGCATGTCCTGTTTATACAACATAAGGGTGGGTGGGAGGGCCCAAGGACAATTCCATCTTGCACCTCTTTTTTCTTTAATTTTTCTTTGCGTCATGTGCTGTTTGTGGAGTGTTTTTTGGAAGGGCCATCCTGCGTGACACTGCAGTGCCACTCCTAGATGGGCCCGGTGTTTGTGTCGGCCACTAGGGTCGCTTATCTTACTCACACAGCTACCTCATTGCGCCTCTTTTTTTCTTTGCGTCATGTGCTGTTTGGGGAGTGTTTTTTGGAAAGGCCATCCTGCGTGACACTGCAGTGCCACTCCTAGATGGGCCCGGTGTTTGTGTCGGCCACTAGGGTCGCTTATCTTACTCACACAGCTACCTCATTGCGCCTCTTTTTTTCTTTGCGTCATGTGCTGTTTGGGGAGTGTTTTTTGGAAGGGCCATCCTGCGTGACACTGCAGTGCCACTCCTAGATGGGCCCGGTGTTTGTGTCGGCCACTAGGGTCGCTTATCTTACTCAGACAGCTACCTCATTGCGCCTCTTTTTTCTTTGCGTCATGTGCTGTTTGGGGAGTGTTTTTTGGAAGGGCCTGCCTGCGTGACACTGCAGTGCCACTCCTAGATGGGCCCGGTGTTTGTGTCGGCCACTAGGGTCGCTTATCTTACTCACACAGCTACCTCATTGCGCCTCTTTTTTTCTTTGCGTCATGTGCTGTTTGGGGAGTGTTTTTTGGAAGGGCCATCCTGCGTGACACTGCAGTGCCACTCCTAGATGGGCCCGGTGTTTGTGTCGGCCACTAGGGTCGCTTATCTTACTCACACAGCTACCTCATTGCGCCTCTTTTTTTCTTTGCGTCATGTGCTGTTTGGGGATTGTGTTTTTTGGAAGGGCCTGCCTGCGTGACACTGCAGTGCCACTCCTAGATGGGCCCGGTGTTTGTGTCGGCCACTAGGGTCGCTTATCTTACTCACACAGCTACCTCATTGCGCCTCTTTTTTTCTTTGCGTCATGTGCTGTTTGGGGAGTGTTTTTTGGAAGGGCCATCCTGCGTGACACTGCAGTGCCACTCCTAGATGGGCCCGGTGTTTGTGTCGGCCACTAGGGTCGCTTATCTTACTCACACAGTTACCTCATTGCGCCTCTTTTTTTCTTTGCGTCATGTGCTGTTTGGGGAGTGTTTTTTGGAAGAGCCATCCTGCGTGACACTGCAGTGCCACTCCTAGATGGGCCCGGTGTTTGTGTCGGCCACTAGGGTCGCTTATCTTACTCACACAGCTACCTCATTGCGCCTCTTTTTTTCTTTGCGTCATGTGCTGTTTGGGGAGTGTTTTTTGGAAGGGCCTGCCTGCGTGACACTGCAGTGCCACTCCTAGATGGGCCCGGTGTTTGTGTCGGCCACTAGGGTCACTTATCTTACTCACACAGCTACCTCATTGCGCCTCTTTTTTTCTTTGCGTCATGTGCTGTTTGTGGAGTGTTTTTTGGAAGGGCCATCCTGCGTGACACTGCAGTGCCACTCCTAGATGGGCCCGGTGTTTGTGTCGGCCACTAGGGTCGCTTATCTTACTCACACAGCTACCTCATTGCGCCTCTTTTTTTCTTTGCGTCATGTGCTGTTTGGGGAGTGTTTTTTGGAAGGGCCATCCTGCGTGACACTGCAGTGCCACTCCTAGATGGGCCCAGTGTTTGTGTCGGCCACTAGGGTCGCTTATCTTACTCACACAGCTACCTCATTGCGCCTCTTTTTTTCTTTCCGTCATGTGCTGTTTGGGGAGTGTTTTTTGGAAGGACCATCCTGCGTGACACTGCAGTGCCACTCCTAGATGGGCCCGGTGTTTGTGTCGGCCACTAGGGTCGCTTATCTTACTCACACAGCTACCTCATTGCGCCTCTTTTTTTCTTTGCGTCATGTGCTGTTTGGGGAGTGTTTTTTGGAAGGGCCATCCTGCGTGACACTGCAGTGCCACTCCTAGATGGGCCCGGTGTTTGTGTCGGCCACTAGGGTCGCTTATCTTACTCACACAGCTACCTCATTGCGCCTCTTTTTTTCTTTGCGTCATGTGCTGTTTGGGGAGTGTTTTTTGGAAGGGCCATCCTGCGTGACACTGCAGTGCCACTCCTAGATGGGCCCGGTGTTTGTGTCGGCCACTAGGGTCGCTTATCTTACTCACACAGCTACCTCATTGCGCCTCTTTTTTTCTTTGCGTCATGTGCTGTTTGGGGAGTGTTTTTTGGAAGGGCCTGCCTGCGTGACACTGCAGTGCCACTCCTAGATGGGCCCGGTGTTTGTGTCGGCCACTAGGGTCGCTTATCTTACTCACACAGCTACCTCATTGCGCCTCTTTTTTTCTTTGCGTCATGTGCTGTTTGGGGAGTGTTTTTTGGAAGGGCCATCCTGCGTGACACTGCAGTGCCACTCCTAGATGGGCCCGGTGTTTGTGTCGGCCACTAGGGTCGCTTATCTTACTCACACAGCTACCTCATTGCGCCCAGGCACGGATACAGAGGGGGGCGGTGGGGGCGATCGCCCCCCCTAGCACACTTCTGCCTACAGACAATCTGTCTGTGAAGTCCTGCTCCTTAACCCCTTCCTATCTCAGCTGGCCGTCAGCTATAGTCAGTCAGCTATAGTCAGTGGTGTGAGTCGCAGCAGCTCACAGCGGGTGCCCCTTCCTCCTCACTCACCCTTTTGGCCTGCACGGCAGTTAATCAATCAACATAGTTTGTTGATTGAGACTGCTTTCATCTCCCCAGCGTCTCCTTGCTGATAACAGATCCAGGAAGTGTGGCTGTGTGTTGGGGGCGTGGCTTCACTTATAAGACAGGCTAGTGGGCTAATACAAACAGTATACTATAGTGTGTTTACTTTTTTCCACGCTGAGAGCATGCTGCATTCCTGCACCCAGAGACCAGCCAGAGGGACTTTCCTGCCAATCTGTGCCATTGACCAGCCTGTGGAAAAGGGACCATCTTACCAGCCTGTTGCAGAGGAACCAGCCAGTAAGAGATCTTCTTGCCATATTCCCTAGGCAGGGTATTACAGGTTGAGTCTCACATATGTGCGATACAGTAGAACAGAGGATGTCTGTAGTAGATGCACTTATAGGTTTTAAAATATTCCTTGTATTTCATAATATTAAACATTACATATCATGTCCTGTCAGTGAAATACTAAAATAATAGAGAGATGCGTGTAAAAGTACAGAAAATGTGTATAAAAATGCTATACAAGAAATATGGTGTATGCTAATCTGTCCTCTATTTGGTTACTTTCTCATAACACCATACTCCTTCTACAAGGTATCAACTCGGAATTGTCCTCACCGTGTAATTCCCCTACAAGGTGCCCTCACTATAGCCTCACAAATGAGTATTAACGTCTTCAAGTTCCTGTATAGCATTGGTCCTATAATGTGCATCAGTTTATATATCAGTGGGAGAGATCCCTTGATTATAAATGGCACCCTAATAGCTGGTAGGGATATATTGCAAGATAAGCAGGTAAAGGATTTGTTAGTGGGTGTTTGGTATAATAATCACTTCTACAACACATCAAATCAAAGTCCCCCAATATAACATCTATCCAAATCCCTAGAAATATTTCAATTGCTTGATATGGTGCGTCCTCGGGAGCCTCACTCTCTTATAACTGATGTCATTACAGACAAGGGGCCTAATTCACACCTGATCACTGCTGTGCATTTTCTCACAGCAGCCGTTCAGGTTTGAACTGCACATATACGCTGGTGCATGCCAGACAGCCGACGGCCATCTCAGCCCTGCCAGGCAGAGGCGGACGCTGGGCAGGAGGGTGCGGGCCGGTGGCGTTTTGCTGCCTTTTTAGGGGTGCGGTCCAGGCAACGCAGGTGTGCCCGGACCGTGCGGGGGGCAGGCTGCTGCGTGACGTCACACGCAGCCGCTGTGACCCGGTCAGTGACTAGTAGCTCCCTGCCTGTGCGCAGGAGCTGCGCTGGTAGGGAGCTACTCATCAAGTACAAAAGCATTGCCGCTGTGCGATGGTTTTGAACTTGTACGGTGGGGAGTCAGACATGCGGGGCGGACTAGCCTTGTGCTGGGTCCCCCCCCCCCCCCCCGCATGTCTGAGTAACTGATCGTAGCTGCATGGCTACGATCAAGTTTGAATTATGCCAAATGTCTTGTCACTACTGTTGCCACAAATGCCGTATTTTGATGGCCCTCTATTATACCATCTATATGTTCATCATAATTTATGACACGTCATGTACAGTTGTGATACCTACAGTATACAAAGTTGTAATTCCCTAATATTGGGGTATAACAAAAAAATATTAAATTAAAGCAGAATGTCTGGATTAATTATGATTGACTTATTCTATATCAGCACCTCATATTAACATGAGAAACATTAACAATCTGATAATAGATTTATAAAATAGACAATCCTAGCAGTGCGCACAAGCAGAAAAAAAGCAGCTCGGTGAGCTCAATATTTTACTTAAAGGTATCCTCACATCTTCACCAAATATGTGCCAAAAAAGGTTGAATAGAAGTTATCCAGCGCTACTGCATACAGTATGTAGGTCATTCATAAATATACCACTTCAGATACAGCAGATGTCATATCTCACAGTATACTTCTTATTAGGCTCATTCAGATATACCCAAAATGTAAGAGATAAGCAATTATAGTGAAACACTGTTTAATAATTGTAAGATTTAATATGAGAAAAACGAAAACATATAAACTCCACACAGATCACATGTATTTCCAAGTGGCCAAATTTTGACAATTCCAGCTAGACATGAACTGTTATTTAAGCAGTTCAGAATGCACTTGAAACAGTGCAAGTCCTGGGTTCTCCCACTGGTGCAGGCTCAGGTTTGGCTGAAATTTACAATTATTAAACAGTACTTCACTATATTTGCTTATCCCTTTCATTGGAGATAGCTGAATGAGCCTAATAAGAAGTATGACATCTGCTGTATCTGAAGTGGTATATTTATGAACAACCTACATATGCAGTAGCACTGGCTAAATTCTATACAACAATGTGATAATACCTATAATTCCTTAAATTAATTGTATCAATCAGATAACTATGGTATACTTGCAACATTTTTCTGGAAAAAAAAGGGTGGTGGGGGGATTTCCCAAACCTATGTGGCACATAGATGCAAAAGGGATTTTAATCTACAGGTGAACTCCTGCGAGTATTACGTACTCTCACTTAATCCTGGTTAGTCTCAAACTCCATTATTGGACAATTACAAATGTGGAATTCATCTATTAGGGTTGGCAAGTGTTGAGTACTGTGTGGGATTATCAAATAATTGGTCTAACCCCCCCAAGACTCTGTGCCTAAAATCCCCTTGGTACTATTCAGCAGTTCCCCTTATTATAATAATATAACAGGGTATTATAATGTGTCTTCCCTTCCTGGTTCAGTAACACATAAAATGCCAGTTGTTACCATTTGTATCCATAAAAGTTGCTAGTATCCCAAAGAAAGGAATTATAGGTATTATCACATTGTTACTGTTTCTCATTTTAATATAATGCGCTTATATAGATTCAGTCAATCATCAAGGTTTATGATAATACTGTATTTCATAACGACGTTGACATATAAACCTTGATGATTGACTGTCTCTATATCAGTACCTCATATTAAGATGAGAAATAGCTGCAAATAATTACTCCAGACATTTTGTTTATATTTAATTTTCTTTTGCTATACCCCAATATTAGGGGATTATAACTTTTTATACTGTAGGTATCACAATTGTACATGACGTGTCATACATTATGATGAACATAAGGAGGGATTTGGATAGATGTCATATTGGGCAACTTTGCTTTGATGTGTTGTAGAAGTGATTATTATACCTAACATCCACTAACAAATCCTTTACCTGCAATTATACCTATTTGTGTGATGGATGAATTTGGACGGGAGAGGGGAGGAGTCAAGATGGGAGGGGTCAAGATGAGAGGGGTGGAGTCAAGACGAGAGAGGGGAGGAGTCGGGACTGGAGAGGGGAGGGGTCAAGATTAAACCGTAAACCGCCCCCCCTAAAAGAAAAGTCTAGATCCGACCCTGATTGCGCCTCTTTTTTTCTTTGCGTCATGTGCTGTTTGGGGAGTGTTTTTTGGAAGGGCCATCCTGCGTGACACTGCAGTGCCACTCCTAGATGGGCCCGGTGTTTGTGTCGGCCACTAGGGTCGCTTATCTTACTCACACAGCTACCTCATTGCGCCTCTTTTTTTCTTTGCGTCATGTGCTGTTTGGGGAGTGTTTTTTGGAAGGGCCTGCCTGCGTGACACTGCAGTGCCACTCCTAGATGGGCCCGGTGTTTGTGTCGGCCACTAGGGTCGCTTATCTTACTCACACAGCTACCTCATTGCGCCTCTTTTTTTCTTTGCGTCATGTGCTGTTTGTGGAGTGTTTTTTGGAAGGGCCATCCTGCGTGACACTGCAGTGCCACTCCTAGATGGGCCCGGTGTTTGTGTCGGCCACTAGGGTCGCTTATCTTACTCACACAGCTACCTCATTGCGCCTCTTTTTTTCTTTGCGTCATGTGCTGTTTGGGGAGTGTTTTTTGGAAGGGCCATCCTGCGTGACACTGCAGTGCCACTCCTAGATGGGCCCAGTGTTTGTGTCGGCCACTAGGGTCGCTTATCTTACTCACACAGCTACCTCATTGCGCCTCTTTTTTTCTTTGCGTCATGTGCTGTTTGGGGAGTGTTTTTTGGAAGGGCCATCCTGCGTGACACTGCAGTGCCACTCCTAGATGGGCCCGGTGTTTGTGTCGGCCACTAGGGTCGCTTATCTTACTCACACAGCTACCTCATTGCGCCTCTTTTTTTCTTTGCGTCATGTGCTGTTTGGGGAGTGTTTTTTGGAAGGACCATCCTGCGTGACACTGCAGTGCCACTCCTAGATGGGCCCGGTGTTTGTGTCGGCCACTAGGGTCGCTTATCTTACTCACACAGCTACCTCATTGCGCCTCTTTTTTTCTTTGCGTCATGTGCTGTTTGGGGAGTGTTTTTTGGAAGGGCCATCCTGCGTGACACTGCAGTGCCACTCCTAGATGGGCCCGGTGTTTGTGTCGGCCACTAGGGTCGCTTATCTTACTCACACAGCTACCTCATTGCGCCTCTTTTTTTCTTTGCGTCATGTGCTGTTTGGGGAGTGTTTTTTGGAAGGGCCATCCTGCGTGACACTGCAGTGCCACTCCTAGATGGGCCCGGTGTTTGTGTCGGCCACTAGGGTCGCTTATCTTACTCACACAGCTACCTCATTGCGCCTCTTTTTTTCTTTGCGTCATGTGCTGTTTGGGGAGTGTTTTTTGGAAGGGCCTGCCTGCGTGACACTGCAGTGCCACTCCTAGATGGGCCCGGTGTTTGTGTCGGCCACTAGGGTCGCTTATCTTACTCACACAGCTACCTCATTGCGCCTCTTTTTTTCTTTGCGTCATGTGCTGTTTGGGGAGTGTTTTTTGGAAGGGCCATCCTGCGTGACACTGCAGTGCCACTCCTAGATGGGCCCGGTGTTTGTGTCGGCCACTAGGGTCGCTTATCTTACTCACACAGCTACCTCATTGCGCCTCTTTTTTTCTTTGCGTCATGTGCTGTTTGGGGAGTGTTTTTTGGAAGGGCCATCCTGCGTGACACTGCAGTGCCACTCCTAGATGGGCCCGGTGTTTGTGTCGGCCACTAGGGTCGCTTATCTTACTCACACAGCTACCTCATTGCGCCTCTTTTTTTCTTTGCGTCATGTGCTGTTTGGGGAGTGTTTTTTGGAAGGGCCTGCCTGCGTGACACTGCAGTGCCACTCCTAGATGGGCCCGGTGTTTGTGTCGGCCACTAGGGTCGCTTATCTTACTCACACAGCTACCTCATTGCGCCTCTTTTTTTCTTTGCGTCATGTGCTGTTTGTGGAGTGTTTTTTGGAAGGGCCATCCTGCGTGACACTGCAGTGACACTCCTAGATGGGCCCGGTGTTTGTGTCGGCCACTAGGGTCGCTTATCTTACTCACACAGCTACCTCATTGCGCCTCTTTTTTTCTTTGCGTCATGTGCTGTTTGGGGAGTGTTTTTTGGAAGGGCCATCCTGCGTGACACTGCAGTGCCACTCCTAGATGGGCCCGGTGTTTGTGTCGGCCACTAGGGTCGCTTATCTTACTCACACAGCTACCTCATTGCGCCTCTTTTTTTCTTTGCGTCATGTGCTGTTTGGGGAGTGTTTTTTGGAAGGGCCATCCTGCGTGACACTGCAGTGCCACTCCTAGATGGGTCCGGTGTTTGTGTCGGCCACTAGGGTCGCTTATCTTACTCACACAGCTACCTCATTGCGCCTCTTTTTTTCTTTGCGTCATGTGCTGTTTGGGGAGTGTTTTTTGGAAGGGCCATCCTGCGTGACACTGCAGTGCCACTCCTAGATGGGCCAGGTGTTTGTGTCGGCCACTAGGGTCGCTTAGCTTAGTCATCCAGCGACCTCGGTGCAAATTTTAGGACTAAAAATAATATTGTGAGGTGTGAGGTATTCAGAATAGACTGAAAATGAGTGGAAATTATGGTTTTTGAGGTTAATAATACTTTGGGATCAAAATGACCCCCAAATTCTATGATTTAAGCTGTTTTTTTAGGTTTTTTGGAAAAAAACACCCGAATCCAAAACACACCCGAATCCGACAAAAAAAATTCGGTGAGGTTTTGCCAAAACGCGGTCGAACCCAAAACACGGCCGCGGAACCGAACCCAAAACCAAAACACAAAACCCGAAAAATTTCCGGCGCTCATCTCTAGTTTACACATGGGACCCCTTTCCCCAAATGCCGGGACCCCACGTGACTCCTGTCACAGAGGGTCCCTTCAGCCAATCAGCGAGCGCAACGTCGTGGCACTCTGCTGATTGGCTATGCGCGTCTGAGCTGTCAGACAGCGCATTGCAAAGCCTTACCATTATATTCAATGGTGGGAACTTTGCGGTCAGCGGTGAGGTCACCCGCGGTCAGCGGCTGACCGCGGGTAACCCCACCGCTGACCGCAAAGTTCCCACCATTGAAACTAATGGAGGGAGCTGTGCGATGCGCTGTCTGCCAGCAGACGCGCATACAGCCAATCAGGAGAGAGAGCTTCCTGATTGGCTGAAGAGACCTTTCTGTGACAGCAGTCACGGGGGGGTCTCTGCATTCAGGGAAAGGGGTCCCATGTGTAAACATGGGACCCCTTTCAGTCCGCCTGGTCCGGGTGTTAGTTTTTTTTTTTTTTGCCAAGTACGTGGATTATAATAAAAGACCACAGGACACTGGATCAGGTGAGTATAATTTTATTTTCAGGTACACCGTGGATTCTACTTGGACAAGTGGACAGAGGTCGGCGTGTGAACATAGGTAAGTATGTGTGTGTCGACATGTGTGAAATAAAGTTTTACTCTCACGGTGTGCGTGTCCTGTTTTTATTTGGGTATTTTTTTCCAGTAGAACTACAGGTACCAGCGGGCCCGTTTTTCTCCCACATGCTGGTACTTGTGGTTCTCCAAGTACCAGCTTGCGGGGGAGGCTTGCTGGGACTTGTAGTACTACTGGAAAAAACAATATTCTTTCAATTTTCACAAGGCTATCAGCCCCCCATCCGCAGCCCTTGGATGGGGGGACAGCCTCGGGCTTCACCCCTGGCCCTTGGGTAGCTGGAGGGGGGGGGACCCCTTGATTGAAGGGGTCCCCACTCCTCCAGGGTACCCCGGCCAGGGGTGACTAGTTGCGTATTTAATGCCACGGCCGCAGGGCGCTGTATAAAAGTGACCCCCGGCTGTGGCATTATCTACCCAGCTAGTGGAGCCCGATGCTGGTGTAAAAAATACGGGGGACCCCTACGCTTTTTGTCCCTCGTATTTTTTGCACCAGCACCAGGTGCAGAGCCCGGTGCTGGTTTTAAAAATACGGGGGCTCCCATGTCAGTTTTTTCCCCTGATTTTTAGAACCAGGACCGGCTCGAAGAGCCCGAGGCTGGTTATGCTTAGGAGGGGGGACCCCACGCATTTTTTTTTTCTGATTTTTACCATTCCATTTAAAAAAATATATATACACATTTTTAAAAATATATAAATAATACTTGCGCCTCCAAAATAGACAAACCAAGTACCTA
This sequence comes from Pseudophryne corroboree, assembly GCF_028390025.1. Lineage (NCBI taxonomy): Eukaryota > Metazoa > Chordata > Amphibia > Anura > Myobatrachidae > Pseudophryne > Pseudophryne corroboree. The sequence continues at coordinate 190,937,189 of NC_086454.1, forward strand.
ATCCCTTCTAATATAAATAGATATGCTATTACCAATTAAAAAAAAAACACAAAAAAAACATGTTTTTAAAATTTTTTATTAAATTCCGCCAGCAAAGTGTGGCGGATTGAAAATGACAAATTTACTGTCTAAAAGCACTGTTGTCGAATTTACAATCTTCAATTGAATATACTTTTGTCGAATTGCCGCATTTGTACCATTGCAGAAATGTCGAATTTGACAAATGTCGAATTTCAAAAAGTCGAATTTTGAAAGTCAGTTTTTTTGACGAAAAGTACTGAATTGCCTTGTCGAAAAAATTTTTTTGCCGAAAATGTCCCGTTTTTCGTCATTTTCGGGAATTCGACCGCAATTGCATATACCCCTTTGGCTTTCATTCAGCAAGAATCGTATATGCTGAGCTGTTCACAGCAGCTGTGCATACGTGATCCTTAGCAATGCAAATGCAGGAGGAGGTGCATACCACCTCCTTCCTGTATTTCCGTTAGCAATACTGCGATGCTATCGCAGTCCTGGATGAACATCATTACCATAGTTAGCGATGTTTATTTACAGCAGCAGGCTGATCTGTCACAGGGCAGCTTGCGAGGCCAAGGAAACTATGTATGCAATGCAGTCCTTCGCCTCGCCACTCCCAGAAAATGGGGGCAAAACCCCCATTTTCAGCAATGCCGGCTGCCCCAAATCCTCCCCTAAATGCCTCAGTCTGTCAAATAGACTGAGACATTCACATTACTGTGATGCAATCGCAGATTCCGTTCTGCAAATGTGCAGAACGGGTCCTGTGTGTGCGCAGTTTTCAGATTATTGGGAAACTTCGTGTTGGATCGCCTATGCGATCCAACCTGAATGACAGCCTTAGTGAGTTATTCAGTTGCATCGCTAAGTGATATGACTGCAATTACCTCAGCAGCATCGGCAATGTGCAGGTTCCGTCCTATTTCCTTTTGAAACACTAGAACTGTGGCACAGAAGATCTGGTCTTCTTGTATATGATAGCATCCACATCCAGAAGCTGCTAAACGGGATGGTCACAGGAATATCCATGACTGAACCTGAAAAACAAGCGTCTGAAAGCTGTGTAACAGGGAAACAAAGCCATCAGCCATTATCAAATTTTGAAATGTGTGGTCGAATGGAAGTCAAGTCAATAAGTGGATACAGATATTTTTTAACATTCATTGATGACTTCACAAGAATGACAAACAAATACTTTATTACAGAGAAGTCTGAAGTAGTAAAGAAGATTGCAGACTATGGTGGTAATTCAGACTTGATTGCTAGGGTGCATTTTTTGCAGACCTGAGATCAGGTAGTCACTGCCTACAGCAGGCATGTCCAAACTGCGGTCCTCCAGCTGTTGTGAAACTACATATCCCAGCATGCCCTGACACAGTTCTGCTGTCAGAGAATGCTAAAGCTGTGTGCTAGGATGTGTAGTTTCTCAACAGCTGGAGGGCCGCAGTTTGGACATGCCTGGCCTATCTTTTTCCTGGTTGCTACTCTCTGGTTCAGAGCACTGGTTGAGGACTCAGATCCACACAAAGCAAACTTGGTAGAAGAAGCTGCTACCAATGGCATGTGCCAGTGACGTGCGGTGAGGTCTTTGGCTGGGGAGGCATAATAATATATAATAATAATATATATATATAAAAACTTTCTGGGTAAAGGCAAATCCCACAATTTAAAATCCACAGCCAGGGATTTTTTAAAAAGTTTTTCACAATATTTAATAAAACACATAAAACATAAACGGTAGAAGTAATGCGAGCGTACAAGATAAAATGAATGACAAGCTTATCTGTCCATATCAGGAATGGGATAAATCAGATTTTCCATAGACATCCAAGATAAATAGTAAAAATTCAAACGTACAAAAAATAAATATTAAAACAGCTTATCTGCCCATAAGGGAAGTTCAGGTGCATCAGTCTGTGAAAAACTTAAAAAAAAATCCCTGGCTGTGGATTTTAAATTGTGGGATTTGCCTTTACCCAGAAAGTTTTTTAGACACATAACTGGTTCATTTGATTTGTAGATTGAAAATTGCGTAAAAACAGTACGCGCTATGTTATTTTGTTCTTCTTTTTTCATGTACCTATACTGGTCCTATGACTGAAGCAAAAGTCTGTGTATACCAGATAAGTAGCGTTCTGTTCTCAATCACACCAGCTCTATACTCTATATTTTATATAATCTTATTAGACACTAGTAGGCGCCCTTTTCTTCACTTCCAAAATATCTCTTTTTATGTGTTTTCCAAGCACATATTTATTGCTTAAGGTTGCAGCCACTCTCATTCTAGAGGAAGTGTCACATATCGTATACACTCGATTTTGTATTTATTACTGGTAGTGCACTGTGACATCTGAGCGCCCCCGTGTCTATTTGTTCGGAGATATATATATTAGAGATGAGCGGGTTCGGTTCCTCTGAATCCGAACCCGCCCGAACTTCAGGTTTTTTACACGGGTCCGAGCAGGCTCGGATCTTCCCGCCTTGCTCGGCTAACCCGAGCGCGCCCGAACGTCATCATCACGCTGTCGGATTCTCGCGAGGCTCGGATTCTATCGCGAGACTCGGATTCTATATAAGGAGCCGCGCGTCGCCGCCATTTTCACACGTGCATTGAGAGTCATAGGGAGAGGACGTGGCTGGCGTCCTCTCCGTTTAGAGAAGAGAGAGACACAGTATTTTGGGGAGCATTATTAGGAGGAGTACTACTATACTGTATACTACTATACTACTTGCTGAAGTGATATTTATACTAGATTAGATAATAGATAGTGTGACTGTAAGTGTATTATCTGACTTGTGGGGGAGACACTGACAGTGGGGAGCAGTTAGAGTCTGAGAGCAGGACTCAGGAGTACATATAACGTACAGTGCACACTTTTGCTGCCAGAGTCAGTGCCACACTGCCATTGTTGTGACCACACTGACCACCAGTATAATAATATATTTTGTGATTGTCTGCTTAGGCCTCGGAGTACTAGTTGCAAGTTGCAACGTGACCTGAAGTGACCACCAGTTTAATAATCAATCACCACCAGTTTAATATATATATATATATATATATATATAATTGTATATAATATATATATATATATAATATTGTATACCACCTACCCGTGGTTTTTTTTTTTTCATTCTTCTTTATACATACTACTATAGTAGCTTACTGTAGCAGTCTGCGGTGCTGTGCTGACCTGACAGTGTCCAGCAGGTCCGTCATCAGTCATTACATAATAAATATATATAGTACCTGTCCGGCTGCAGTACTAGTGATATTATATTGATTTCATCTCATTATCAATAATTTATCATCCAGTCTAGACTCTATATTAGCAGCAGACACAGTACGTTAGTCCACGGCTGTAGCTACCTCTGTGTCGGCACTCGGCAGTCCATCCATAATTGTATACCACCTACCCGTGGTTTTTTTTTTTCTTTCTTCTTTGTACATACTACTATAGTATAGTAGCTTACTGTAGCAGTCTGCGGTGCTGCTGAGCTGACAGTGTCCAGCAGGTCCGTCATCAGTCATCATTACCTAATAAATATATTATCTACCTGTCCGGCTGCAGTACTAGTGATATTATATATACATACATATATATATATATATATTGATTTCATCTCATTATCATCCAGTCTATATTAGCAGCAGACACAGTACGTTAGTCCACGGCTGTAGCTACCTCTGTGTCGGCACTCGGCAGTCCATCCATAAGTATACTAGTATCCATCCATCTCCATTGTTTACCTGAGGTGCCTTTTAGTTGTGCCTATTAAAATATGGAGAACAAGAATGTTGAGGTTCCAAAATTAGGGAAAGATCAAGATCCACTTCCACCTCGTGCTGAAGCTGCTGCCACTAGTCATGGCCGAGACGATGAAATGCCAGCAACGTCGTCTGCCAAGGCCGATGCCCAATGTCATATGTCATAGTACAGAGCATGTCAAATCCAAAACACCAAATATCAGTAAAAAAAGGACTCCAAAACCTAAAATAAAATTGTCGGAGGAGAAGCGTAAACTTGCCAATATGCCATTTACCACACGGAGTGGCAAGGAACGGCTGAGGCCCTGGCCTATGTTCATGGCTAGTGGTTCAGCTTCACATGAGGATGGAAGCACTCAGCCTCTCGCTAGAAAAATGAAAAGACTCAAGCTGGCAAAAGCAGCAGCACCGCAAAGAACTGTGCGTTCTTCGAAATCCCAAATCCACAAGGAGAGTCCGACTCCAATTGTGTCGGTTGCGATGCCTGACCTTCCCAACACTGGACGTGAAGAGCATGCGCCTTCCACCATTTACACGCCCCCTGCAAGTGCTGGAAGGAGCACCCGCAGTCCAGTTCCTGATAGTCAGATTGAAGATGTCAGTGTTGAAGTACACCAGGATGAGGAGGATATGGGTGTTGCTGGCGCTGGGGAGGAAATTGACCAGGAGGATTCTGATGGTGAGGTGGTTTGTTTAAGTCAGGCACCCGGGGAGACACCTGTTGTCCGTGGGAGGAATATGGCCACTGACATGCCTGGTGAAAATACCAAAAAAATCAGCTCTTCGGTGTGGAAGTATTTCAACAGAAATGCGGACAACAGGTGTCAAGCCGTGTGTTGCCTTTGTCAAGCTGTAATAAGTAGGGGTAAGGACGTTAACCACCTCGGAACATCCTCCCTTATACGTCACCTGCAGCGCATTCATAATAAGTCAGTGACAAGTTCAAAAACTTTGGGTGACAGCGGAAGCAGTCCACTGACCAGTAAATCCCTTCCTCTTGTAACCAAGCTCACGCAAACCACCCCACCAACTCCCTCAGTGTCAATTTCCTCCTTCCCCAGGAATGCCAATAGTCCTGCAGGCCATGTCACTGGCAATTCTGACGATTCCTCTCCTGCCTGGGATTCCTCCGATGCATCCTTGCGTGTAACGCCTACTGCTGCTGGCGCTGCTGTTGTTGCTGCTGGGAGTCGATGGTCATCCCAGAGGGGAAGTCGTAAGACCACTTTTACTACTTCCACCAAGCAATTGACTGTCCAACAGTCCTTTGCGAGGAAGATGAAATATCACAGCAGTCATCCTACTGCAAAGCGGATAACTGAGGCCTTGGCATCCTGGGTGGTGAGAAACGTGGTTCCGGTATCCATCATTACTGCAGAGCCAACTAGAGACTTGTTGGAGGTACTGTGTCCCCGGTACCAAATACCATCTAGGTTCCATTTCTCTAGGCAGGCGATACCGAAAATGTACACAGACCTCAGAAAAAGAGTCACCAGTGTCCTAAAAAATGCAGCTGTACCCAATGTCCACTTAACCACGGACATGTGGACAAGTGGAGCAGGGCAGGGTCAGGACTATATGACTGTGACAGCCCAATGGGTAGATGTATGGACTCCCGCCGCAAGAACAGCAGCGGCGGCACCAGTAGCAGCATCTCGCAAACGCCAACTCTTTCCTAGGCAGGCTACGCTTTGTATCACCGGTTTCCAGAATACGCACACAGCTGAAAACCTCTTACGGCAACTGAGGAAGATCATCGCGGAATGGCTTACCCCAATTGGACTCTCCTGTGGATTTGTGGCATCGGACAACGCCAGCAATATTGTGTGTGCATTAAATATGGGCAAATTCCAGCACGTCCCATGTTTTGCACATACCTTGAATTTGGTGGTGCAGAATTATTTAAAAAACGACAGGGGCGTGCAAGAGATGCTGTCGGTGGCCAGAAGAATTGCGGGACACTTTCGGCGTACAGGCACCACGTACAGAAGACTGGAGCACCACCAAAAACTACTGAACCTGCCCTGCCATCATCTAAAGCAAGAAGTGGTAACGAGGTGGAATTCAACCCTCTATATGCTTCAGAGGTTGGAGGAGCAGCAAAAGGCCATTCAAGCCTATACAATTGAGCACGATATAGGAGGTGGAATGCACCTGTCTCAAGCGCAGTGGAGAATGATTTCAACGTTGTGCAAGGTTCTGATGCCCTTTGAACTTGCCACACGTGAAGTCAGTTCAGACACTGCCAGCCTGAGTCAGGTCATTCCCCTCATCAGGCTTTTGCAGAAGAAGCTGGAGACATTGAAGGAGGAGCTAACACGGAGCGATTCCGCTAGGCATGTGGGACTTGTGGATGGAGCCCTTAATTCGCTTAACAAGGATTCACGGGTGGTCAATCTGTTGAAATCAGAGCACTACATTTTGGCCACCGTGCTCGATCCTAGATTTAAAGCCTACCTTGGATCTCTCTTTCCGGCAGACACAAGTCTGCTGGGGTTGAAAGACCTGCTGGTGAGAAAATTGTCAAGTCAAGCGGAACGCGACCTGTCAACATCTCCTCCTTCACATTCTCCCGCAACTGGGGGTGCGAGGAAAAGGCTAAGAATTCCGAGCCCACCCGCTGGCGGTGATGCAGGGCAGTCTGGAGCGACTGCTGATGCTGACATCTGGTCCGGACTGAAGGACCTGACAACGATTACAGACATGTCGTCTACTGTCACTGCATATGATTCTCTCAACATTGAAAGAATGGTGGAGGATTATATGAGTGACCGCATCCAAGTAGGCACGTCACACAGTCCGTACTTATACTGGCAGGAAAAAGAGGCAATTTGGAGGCCCTTGCACAAACTGGCTTTATTCTACCTAAGTTGCCCTCCCACAAGTGTGTACTCCGAAAGAGTGTTTAGTGCCGCCGCTCACCTTGTCAGCAATCGGCGTACGAGGTTACATCCAGAAAATGTGGAGAAGATGATGTTCATTAAAATGAATTATAATCAATTCCTCCGTGGAGACATTGACCAGCAGCAATTGCCTCCACAAAGTACACAGGGAGCTGAGATGGTGGATTCCAGTGGGGACGAATTGATAATCTGTGAGGAGGGGGATGTACACGGTGATATATCGGAGGATGATGATGAGGTGGACATCTTGCCTCTGTAGAGCCAGTTTGTGCAAGGAGAGATTAATTGCTTCTTTTTTGGTGGGGGTCCAAACCAACCCGTCATTTCAGTCACAGTCGTGTGGCAGACCCTGTCACTGAAATGATGGGTTGGTTAAAGTGTGCATGTCCTGTTTATACAACATAAGGGTGGGTGGGAGGGCCCAAGGACAATTCCATCTTGCACCTCTTTTTTCTTTAATTTTTCTTTGCGTCATGTGCTGTTTGTGGAATGTTTTTTGGAAGGGCCATCCTGCGTGACACTGCAGTGCCACTCCTAGATGGGCCCGGTGTTTGTGTCGGCCACTAGGGTCGCTTATCTTACTCACACAGCTACCTCATTGCGCCTCTTTTTTTCTTTGCGTCATGTGCTGTTTGGGGAGGGTTTTTTGGAAGGGACATCCTGCGTGACACTGCAGTGCCACTCCTAGATGGGCCCGGTGTTTGTGTCGGCCACTAGGGTCGCTTATCTTACTCACACAGCTACCTCATTGCGCCTCTTTTTTTCTTTGCGTCATGTGCTGTTTGGGGAGGGTTTTTTGGAAGGGCCATCCTGCGTGACACTGCAGTGCCACTCCTAGATGGGCCCGGTGTTTGTGTCGGCCACTAGGGTCGCTTATCTTACTCACACAGCTACCTCATTGCGCCTCTTTTTTTCTTTGTGTCATGTGCTGTTTGGGGAGGGTTTTTTGGAAGGGCCATCCTGCGTGACACTGCAGTGCCACTCCTAGATGGGCCCAGTGTTTGTGTCGGCCACTAGGGTCGCTTATCTTACTCACACAGCTACCTCATTGCGCCTCTTTTTTTCTTTGCGTCATGTGCTGTTTGGGGAGGGTTTTTTGGAAGGGACATCCTGCGTGACACTGCAGTGCCACTCCTAGATGGGCCCGGTGTTTGTGTCGGCCACTAGGGTCGCTTATCTTACTCACACAGCTACCTCATTGCGCCTCTTTTTTTCTTTGCGTCATGTGCTGTTTGGGGAGGGTTTTTTGGAAGGGACATCCTGCGTGACACTGCAGTGCCACTCCTAGATGGGCCCGGTGTTTGTGTCGGCCACTAGGGTCGCTTAGCTTAGTCATCCAGCGACCTAGGTGCAAATTTTAGGACTAAAAATAATATTGTGAGGTGTGAGGTATTCAGAATAGACTGAAAATGAGTGTAAATTATGTTTTTTTAGGTTAATAATACTTTGGGATCAAAATGACCCCCAAATTCTATGATTTAAGCTGTTTTTTAGTGTTTTTTAAAAAAAACACCCGAATCCAAAACACACCCGAATCCGACAAAAAAAATTCGGTGAGGTTTTGCCAAAACGCGGTCGAACCCAAAACACGGCCGCGGAACCGAACCCAAAACCAAAACACAAAACCCGAAAAATTTCCGGCGCTCATCTCTAATATATATATATATATATATATATATATATACAGTATATATATATTTTCACATCAGATCTTAGTCCATGTTTGCACCTCCCTGCAGGCCATCGTAGGTGTGTGCAGCTAATTTTATTAGGGGTTTGCTCTGCCAGAGAGGCGTGTCTAGCACCACCCAGGGACGTGTCTTGCACTGTTTTACCTTCTCTCAGTAAAATCACATGGCTTAATCTAATTTGTCCCTAGTTCCTATTATTACAAGTAGATATAATACACCCCAGGGAAAAAAATTAAACATAATGGTGCGACCACCGGCTGGTACGGACTGTCTGCTACGGCATAACCCTGAGTCCTAGCTGCCGATGCACTTTCCCAACCAATTCCTGACCCAGTGGCGGAACTAGCGAGTGATGGGCCTATGTGCATATGCATTCCCCTCCCCCTGCCCCCCATACACTCCCCACCCCTTGCAACCCCCAGCACCTACACCCTGATTTTGATTACAGCACATGGTATGAGCCGAAATTCACATTACGCCACACAGTATGAGCCGAAATTCACATTACGCTACACAGTATGAGCCGCAATTCACATTATACCACACAGTATGAGCCTAAATTCACATTATGCCACACGGTATGAAACAAAATTCACATTACGCTACACAATATGAGCCGAAATTCACATTACACCACACTGTATGAGCCAAATTCACATTACCCCACACAGTATGAGCCGAATTCACATTACGCCACACAGTATGAGCCAAACTCACATTACGCCACACAGTATGAGCCAAATTCACATTACCCCACACTGTATGAGACAAATTCACATTACCCCACACAGTATGAGCCAAATTCACATTACCCCACACAGTATGAGCTAAATTCACATTACCCCACACAGTATGAGCCAAATTCACATTACGCCACACAGTATGAGCCGAAACTCACATTACGCCACACAGTATGAGCCAAATTCACATTACCCCACACAGTATGAGCCAAATTCACATTACAGCCCACAGTATGAGCAGAATTCACATTACGCCATACAGTATGAGCCAAAATTCACATTACCACACACAGTATGAGCCGAAATTCACATTACGCCACATGGTATGAAACAAAATTCACATTACGCTACACAGTATGAGCCAAATTCACATTACGCCACCCCGCTCTTCCTATGGTAAAGAGTTTTGGGGATGCCAAGAGGGATCCAAGCACTAGCGCAGAAGTCGGCGATGAGGATGGGTAAAATAACGCTGCTACAGAAGTAGCAGTATTACAGATTGGGGGGCAGCTGCTTTTCATAGCAGCTGTCTCTCCCCCGGAGCAATGCTGAATTGCTCCGTTGATAAGTTTCGCAGTGAGTTGGATACTTGGTGAATAGGCCCCTAAACGCACTCCAAATATAATGCAAGCATTTGATCATCATGGGGGTTATGTAATAGGGACTGAGTTCTCAAATGATTTTGACACTTGACTCAGGCCGGACAGAGCCCTCACATCGGGACAGGTGTGTGTGTGTGTGTGTGTGTGTGTGTGTGTGTGTGTGTGATGCCGCTATCAGGAAACTGTTACTGCAGCCCTGTGCGGATCCACACACTCCAATGTTCTTGGTGAGAAGAGTTACACATGATTTAAATTAAGCTGGACACTTGGAGGGTGGTGACAGGACTGCAGTAATGTGTTGTAAACGTGTGTGTGTGTCCCTGCGCACGCCAGTGCAGCCCATCCAGCTGACCCCCTCTCTCACCTGAGACGCTGCTGCTGCTGCTGGCTGGGAGGGTGGAGGAGCAGGAACTAGACTGGAGAGTGCTGGCCACCGCCGCCGCATACTCTCAAGTTCCGGGCTTCCCAGGGCCACCGCTGCTTTACCATAGTGACCCGGGACAGCTCACAGTAACTGCCGGGTCCCGCCTCCGCTTCTCCCACCGTCTGTGGGTGACTGGACCAGCGGATCCACAACTGGATCCGCTGTCCAATCACAGCTGTCATGCCTGAATGCCCATCACAGGCTGTCAGCGAGGCACTTGTATAAGTGTCGCTGTCCCCTCTCTTTCTAATGGGCTTTTTAAGCCCAGTGTTAGGCCCCGCCCCCTGCTGCATCCCCGTTTTCACTGTGTACGGGAGGAACTTGTTATGAGTGCCTCCCAAAGTAATTTCATAGTCTAAATTTATTAGAATAATATTAAGAAGACACATATGACACAGAATATGTGTCTTATGTATCTTCTTTATATTATTTTAATCATTAGTGCCTCCCCTGCCTCCCCTTGACTGCACGTCCCCGGCATGTGCAATAGCTCTGCTTTGTCCCTTAAACTGCATGATGTGACAGCAGCTCTAGTAATAATATTATATATCATTGCTATTGTCACAATTTGAGCCACTTGCCAAGAGGAGAGGGCTTTCCAGGCAACCAAAACACCCCCCCCCCCAACACACACACACACACACACACACACACACACACACACACACACACACACACACACACACACACATTTACCTATGTAGCTAATAATACTAAAAATAAATAAATGTTTGTACTTTTTCTTAATAATAAAAAATATAATAAAGATATGAACATGTATAAAATATATTAGAGATGAGCGGGTCCGGTTCTTCGAGTACAGGACCCACCTGAACATAGCGTTCCGAGCCGGTATCCAAATATGGCTCGGCATTTCTTGCCTGACTCAGATCCCAAAACAAGGCAAAGCATCATATTCCCACTGTCAGATTCCCATGGGTTTTGGATTCTATAAATGTCCCCATTGATTGCACCATGTTCACAGGCTGTGGAGATTGTTTTGAGAAGAAATGTTCATGCTGTGTCAGTCCAGGGGGTCCTGTGTTGTTTTTCCAGGGATGCTGTATTGTCTATCCAGCAATGCTGTGCTTTGTCCATTAAGGGACTGCAGTGTCTTTCCAGGGGTGCTCTGTCCATCAATCAAGGGACTGGTGTGTCCATCAATGGGTGCTCTGTCAATCTAGGAGTGCTCTGTCAGTCCATCAAGGGTCTGCTGTGTCCTCAATGGGTGCTCTGTCTGTCCATCCAAGGGCTATACCACATTGTACTGTACTATACTAAGTACTCAAAATGGTGCGGTATACCATCGTATGGCATACCACCACTTCGAGCACTGTGCAGGGCCGACGTAAAGGAACCCAACATGGAGCACTCAGCAGCGCAGACAAGTTCCGGTACCTCAGTGCCCAGCACTGCTGAGGGAGCCAAATAACCAGGTCCCCTGTGTGCGGCACACTCAAGCCACAGCAGGACCATCTTTCCCCCACCGCCGCACTGGGAGCCGTGGTCCTGGACTCCCAGCTGCAGTGAGGTGCAGCTCCCTCCACTCCCGAGGTTAACAGGCTGTCCTGCCGCCTTTATGGCTGAGGTGCCATTAGCAGAACTCCCGATCCCCAGCGCTTGGCACTGAGTGTTGCAGCCAGGGACAGCTCTCCTGGCTGCAGCGACTTCTCACCCACCCAGTGCAATGGGGGTTAACACTGGGTAGTGCTGCCTTGTGCTACTGGGCAGCAGTCAGCACTGAGCGCTGCAGCCCTGGACAGGTCTCCTGACTGCAGTGGCTCCTTTACATCCCCGCTCCCCTTACGCAGCACACCGGGGGTTAATCCATCACTGTCACGGCCGCTAGAGAGGGTCCGGCCATGGCAGAGCAAACACTTTAAAAACTATTTTTTTTTTACACTTGGTGCCAGTGTTATATTTTGAAAGTGGCACCTAGCGCCTTTTGTCCCTGAGCACACACCACCTTGGGCATTGCAGAGCCAGGGCCAACTCAGAGGAGCACAGGGAGCTGAGCTGCAGAGGGGGCACCAGGAGGGAGCCACTGCTTACCCTCTCCTCTCCCCTGGTTGCAGAAGCTGCCAGCCACAAGAGGGGGCAGAGACTGGAGAGCATAGAACCCAGGGCATGAAACCAATGGCAACAAGCATGAAACTGCTGGCTATGAGTATGGAACTCAGGGCATGAAACCACTAGCAAATGAGCATGAGACCCCTGGCAATGAGCATGAGACACCTGGCAATGAACAGGTAATTTACAAATAATTAGAGGCATACTGTGGGCATAATTTGTAAGGGACCTTATTGTGTGTGGAGCATAAAATGGTGTCAGGGGCATAACTGTATGTGACATAATGTGTTATGGGCATTACAGTGTATGGCATGATGTGGAATGGGCATTACAACATGTGGAATAATGTGAAATGGGTGTTACGGTGAGTGGATTAATGTGGAATGGGTGTTACGGTGTGTGGAATAATGTGGAATGGGCATTATGGTGTGTGGAATAATGTGGAATGGACATTACAGCGTGAAATAATGTGGAATGGGCATTACAGTGTGTGGCATAATGTGAAAGGTGCATTACTATAAGGAGCAAGAATGAGCAATCATGTAAAGGGCATGAATAATTTTTTTCCCCTGTGTTTTTGTTTTTCCTGTGTTGTATATGGGAATCTACCTGGTGTAATGTGTATAAGGGATACTACTGAGTGGTGTAATGTGACTGACGGACACTACTGTGTGGTGTAATGTGAATTGGTACTATTCTGTGACCACGCCCCTTCTCCATGAAGCCATGCCGTTATTTTTTATGCGCGCCTTTGATGCACACTAACCCTTTCCTTGTTCCATACCCCCACTTCAAAATTTCCGCTTTGACCACTTACTATACTATTGTTTTTCTGTGACACTGCCAGTCAGACTGTAGTGTAATAAATGTACATATTGTGACACTTTAGGTGGTACCCTAACTTTAGGTGGTCCGTCCCCATGGGTGCATTGTTGTACATAAAGGGGCTGCTGTGTCCGTTTCCAGGGGTGCTTTGTTGTACATAAGGGGGTGTTGTGTTGTCAAGCAAGGGGCTGCTGTATCCATCCAGTGGCTCTCTGTCAATCTAGGGGTGCTCTATCCATGCATCAGGGGCTGCTGTGTCCTCCACGGGTGCTCTATTCATCCATCCTCGGGCTCTGCCCCAGTGTCAAAAAAAAAAAAAAATATAAAATAATAATTTTAAAAAAAAATTATAGTTTTTTTCTGCTATACCCCAGTGTACTATAATATAATTTTTCTGTGACAGTGCAGGTCAGAACGCAGTGTAATAATAATCATACACATATTATGGCACTGTAGGTGATACCCCAACTGTAGGTGGTCCATCCCCAGGGGTGCTTTATTGTACATTAAGGGGTGCTGTGTCCAGCCCCAGGAGTGCTTTGTTGTACATACAGGGATGTTGTGTTGTCCATCAAGGGGCTGCTGTGTTTGACAAAGGGCTGTGTGTTCATCCAGGGGTGCTCTGTTTGTCCATCAAGGGGCTGCTGTGTCCTCCAGGGGCTCTGCTCCAGTGTAAAAAAAAATAAGCTAAAAATATAATTTTAAAAATATATGTTTCGTTGTGCTGTACCCCAGTGTACTATACTATTATTTTTCTGTGACACTGTTGGTCAGACTGCAATGTAATAATAATCATACATGTATTGTGACACTGTAGGTGGTACCCTGTTAGTGGTCCATCCCCAGGGGTGCTTTGTTGTACATAAAGTGGTGCTGTGTCCATCCCCAGGGGTGCTTTTTTGTACATAATGGGGTGCTGTTTTGTCAATTAAGGGGCTGCTGTGTCTGACAAGAGCATAGGGTTGCTCTGTTAGTCCATCAAGGGGCTGCTGTGTCCATCAAGGGGCTGCTGTATTCATCCAGGAGTGCTCTGTAAATCTAGGGGTGCTCTGTTGGTCCATCAAGGGGCTATTGTGTCCTACAGGGGTGCCTCTGTCCGTCCATAAAGGGGTTTCCCCAGTCTAATTAAAAATAAAATAAAAGCTGTACCCAAGTGTACAATACAATTTTTTTTATTTCATAAGTACTGTGACACTACCAGTCAGACCACAGTGTAATATTCTTTCTCATACACATATTCTTTGACACTGTAGGATGAAGTGTAATATTATTATTTTTGACTAAAACACATATTGTTTGACACTGTAGGTGGAAGAGAACCACAGTGTAACATAGCTTTTGAGGTTGAAAAAAGACAATTTGTCCCTCGAATTTAACCTATTAGTCTTAAAATACGAGTGTATAGGCGAAAAATTATTATTTCTGACTCATACACATACTGTGTGACACTGTAGGTGAAACCACAGTGTAATATATATTATTTATCATACGTACTGCATATTGCGACACTGTAGGTGGTACCACAGTGTAATATACATTTTGACTCGTACAAATGTGTGGATGAGCAGCACAAGTCAACATGATGACATAGAAATTGAGGATGCTTCTGTGGAAGTGCACCAGAATGAGGAGTATGTATGCGTTAATAAGGATGTTGATTTTTATGTAAATTAGGCACCAGAGAAGATAGATATTGCCCAGGATATGAAAAATAACATTGTCATGCCTGGGCAAAAGACGAAAAAAGCCATGTGTGGAATTATTTCTACCCAAATCCAGACAACTGTCAAGCCATCTGCACCCTTTATAAAGCCATAGTAAGTAAAAGTAGGGACCTTAACCATCTAGGAACTTCCTCCCTGTTATGTCATTTAAATTCTAAAACTTTGGCTTAAAATGTAACAACCAGTCAAGCATCACCTAGCTCCCTTCTTTCTGTTAGATCCAGGCACCAGCAATTTCCACCGCCAAGACCTTCATTGTCAATATACACAATCATGATCGGAAGTAGTCCTGTATCCAATTTCATAAGCATGACTTACTCCTCTCCTATCTGGGATTCCTCAGAAGGATCCTTGAGATTTACACCTTCTGCTGCTGCTGTGAATGGCTCTTCATCCTAGAAGCGGACCAGGAAGACTACTTGTAGTAGTTTAACAAACCAATTTTACTTTCATCAGGCATGGTACCAAGGGAGAGGTAGTCCCAATATTTAAAAAGGGCATCAAACGCTATCCTGGTAACTATAGACCAGTTAGTCTGACATCAATAGTGGCGAAACTATTAGAAGGTATATTAAGGGATAGCATACAGGAGTACTTGGAGAACTCCCAGGCTATTAATAAGACCCAGCATGGTTTTGTGAGAAATAGGTCATGTCAAACTAATTTGATTAGCTTCTTTGAGAAAGTAAGTGACAATCTGGACCAGGGTAATGCAGTAGATGTGGTCTATCTGGATTTTGCAAAAGTTTTTGATACAGTTCCTCACAGGAGGCTAATTTTTAAATTAAGGGAGCTTGTAATAGGAAACACTATTTGTACATGGGTGAGTAATTGGCTTGATAACAGGCAACAGCGAGTGGTGGTTAATGGGATGTTTTCCACCTGGGCTAAAGTAATCAGTGGAATACCGTAGTATTCTGTGCTGGGGCCACTATTGTTTAACATATTTGTAAGTGATCTAGGAGAAGGACTAGAAAGCACAGTGTCAATCTTTGCAGATGATACTAAATTATGTAGGCTAATCAAGTCAGATGTGGGTGTGGAGTCTCTTCAGAGCTATTTATCTAAACTGGAAGTTTGGGCTACGAAATGGAGTATGAGGTCTTATGTGGAAAAATGTAAAGTTATGCACTTGGGGACTTAGAATAATCATGCAAATTACCTATTAAATTGGGAAAATATAGGGGAAACAGTATTAGAAAAGGATTTGGGGGTGTGCATTGATAGCAGATTTAGCAGCAGTGCATAATGTCAAAGTGCAGCAACAAAGGCAAATAAGGTGTTAGCATGCATTAAAAAGGTAATTGAGTCGAGGGATTAGAGTGTAATCCTGCCACTGTATAAATCATTGGTATGATCGCATCTTGGGGGGGTCATGAGTAGCTCACGGCCAGCACGCTAAAGTGATGAGTAGCTCCCAGCCAGCACGCTAAAGCTGCGCTGGTCAGGAGCTACTCTTGAAGTGCAAAGGCATCTCCTCTGTGCGATGCCTTTGCACTTCTGCGGGGGGGGGGGGGGGGGGGGGCGGCACTGAAATGCGGGGTGGGGTAGCCCTCCCGCATGTAAGTGTGAATGATCGTAGCTGTGCTAAATTTAGCACAGCTACGATCATCTCGGAATGACCCCCATTGAGTATTGTGTACAGTTCTGGGCACCACACTATAAAAGAGACATGTTAGAACTTGAAAAGGTTCAGAGGCGTGTTACCAAATTGAATAAGGGGTTGGAGACTCTGGACTATGGGGGTAATTCATATCTGATGGCAGCAGCAAATTTGTTAGCTAAAGGGCAAAGCCATGTGCACTGCAGGTGTAGCAGATGTAACATTTGCAAAGAGAGTAATAGGCCCTACACACTGGCCGATTTTCTGAAAGATATGAACGATCTCGTTCATAAATGAACGAGAACTCGTTCATATCTTTCAGTGTGGAGACTCCAGCGATGAACGATGCGCGGCCCCGCGCTCGTTCATCGCTGGTCTCCCGTCGGCTGTGCATGCAGGCCAATATGGACGATCTCGTCCATATTTGCCTGCACTTCAATGCAGCCGCGTGACGGGGGGAGTGAAGAAACTTCACTCCCCCCGTCACTGCCCCCCCGCCGCCGGGTCGCTCGTCGGCCGTTTCAGCCGTCGGGCACCTCGGCGGCGCATCGTCAAATGAGTAGGTCCCCTTAGATGTGGGTGGGTTATTTTGTTTCTGTGCAGGGTAAATACTGGCTGCTTTATTTTCACACTGCAATTTAGATTTCAGTTTGAACACACCTCACTCAAATCTAACTCTCTCTGCACTTGTTACATCTGCCCCCCCCCCCCCCCCCCTTTCCCTGCAGTGGACATGGTTTTGCCCATTAGCTAACAAATTTTCTGCTGCGATCAATGAGGAAAGGCTTTCCAGGTTAGATATGTTCAGTGCCGTTTCTTGCGGCGGGCGAGCCGTGCAACGCACGGGGCGCCCGCCGCGGCTCTTTGTGTGTCCTTGTCTGCTGATCCTCGCTCTTCCCGAGCACTTCTGCTCGGGGGGCGGAGTTTTGCGGAATGACGCGATTGCGTCGTAACATCACGACACAATCGCGTCATTCCGCGAAACCACGCCCCCCCCAGCAGGAGTACTCAGGATGATGGAGGAGGAGCAGACAAGCTGGAAGGAGGAGGCGGCCGGCACGAGGGAGGTGAGGCGGCCCGATCCGAAGAGCGGGAAGATTCTCTATATGTAAGTAGTCTCTCTCTCCCCCCCCCCCCCTCCCTCTCCCCCCCCACTTAACACCTGCCTGCCGCACTGTATAAAATGGGGACACCTGCCTGTGTACTGTGTAAAATGGGGACACCTGCCTGCGTACTGTGTAAAATGGGGACACCTGCCTGCGTACTGTGTAAAATGGGGACACCCACCTGCCTGCGTACTGTGTAAAATGGGGACACCTGCCTGCGTCCTGTGTAAAAAGGGGACACCTGCCTGCATACTGTGTAATTTGGACACATGCCTGCCGTAATGTGTAAAATGGGGACACCTGCCTGCGTACTGTGTAAAATGGGGACACGTGCATGCGTACTGTGTAAAATGGGGACACCTGCCTGCCGTAATGTGTAAAATGGGGACACCTGCCTGCCGTAATGTGTAAAATGGGGACACGGCCTGCCGTAATGTGTAAAATGGGGACACTTGCCTGTCGCACTGTGTAAAATGGGGACACCTGCCTGCATACTTTGTAATTTGGACACTTGCCTGCCGTAATGTGTAAAATGGGGACACCTGCCTGCCGTACTGTGCAAAATGGGGACACGTGCCTGCCGTACTGTGCAAAATGGGGATACCTGCCTGCCGTTATGTGTAAAATGAGGACACCTGCCTGCATACTGTGTAATTTGGACACTTGCCTGCCGTAATGTGTAAAATGGGGAACCCTGCCTGCCGTACAGTGCAAAATGGGGACACGTGCCTGCCGTACTGTGCAAAATGGGGACACGTGCCTGCGTACTGTGTAAAATGGGGGCACCTGCCTGCCGTTATGTGTAAAATGGGGACACCTGCCTGCCGTAATGTGTAAAATGGGGAGTCTTGCCTGCCGTAATGTGTAAAATGGGTACACCTGCCTGCCGCACTATGTAAAATGGGTACACCTGCCTGCCGTACTGTGTAAAATGGGTACACCTGCCTGCCGCACTGTGTAAAATGGGGACACGTGCCTGCCGCACTGTGTAAAATGGGGACACGTGCCTGCCGTACTGTGTAAAATGGGGACTTTTGATTTTTCCCTGTGGTGGCTGTGATGATATTAGATGAGGCCACGCCCTCTTTAATGAGACCACGCCCATTTTAATTAGGTCACACACCCTTGCCGGGATCGCGCGCATGATTTTGTTTTTTTTATAGCTATGGGGGGGGCCGCATTTTTTTGATGGCAATGGGGGGTGGGGGGGGGCGCATTTTTAAATCTCGCACTGGGAGCCAAATTGGCTAGAAACAGCCCTGGATATGTTTACACTAGAAATGAGATGACTAAGAGGAGTTATGATTAATATCTACAAATATATAAAGGGGCAATATACGGAGCGATCAGGTAATTTGTTTACTAAAAGACCTCTGCACAAAACCCGCGACCACCCACTAAGGCTTGAGGAGAGGATATTTCGTACTTAGTGCAGGAAAGGATTCTTCACTGTAAGGGCAATACGAATATGGAATTCACTGCCAGAGAAGGTTGTAATGGCAGACTCAGTCAATGCATTTAAAAAATGGGTTAGATATATTTCTAACAGAAAAAGATATCCAATGATATTGCCTTCAACTAGAATAAAATAGGGAATATAATATAATTCTGGTTAAACTCGATGGACTACTGGTCTTTTTTCAACCTCACCAACTATGTTACTACAGTATGTTAATTCACTGTTAAACAATCCTTTGCAAGGAGGAGCAAGTATGACAGTAGTCACCCAGTTGCACAGTAGATTACTGATGTCATAACAGCTATGCTAGTATTAGATGTGCATCCAGTATTCAATGCAGTAGATTTTAGACCGTTAATTGAGGTCCTGTGTCCCCAGTACCAAATCCCATCTACATTCCACTTCACTAGAAAAGCAATTCCTAGTATATACAAGGACATTCAAAAAAAACGTAATTAGTGTCCTCTGAAATGCAATTGTACCCACTGTCCAATTAACCACAGATATGTGGACAAGTGGAACAGAGCAAACTAAAGATTACATGACTGTGACAGACCACTGGGTAGGTGTATTGCCTTCAGCAGCAACAACATCAGCATCTAGCAAATGCCAGCTCATTCAGAGTCAGGCTACTCTGTGTATCACCAGTTTCTCAAAGAGGCATACCGCTGACATCTTCTTAGAAAAACTCATGGAAATCATTGCAAATGGCTTACCCCACTTTGACTCTCCTCGGGATTTGTGATATCTGACAATGCCGCCAATATTGTGAGAGCATTACAGCTAGGTGAAATCCAACATGTCACATGTTTTGCTGACACAATTAACTTGGTGGTGCAAAATTATTTGAAAATGACAGGGGTGTGCAGCAGATGCTCTCTGTGGCCCTAAAAATTTTGGCACATTTTAGCCAATCAGCAAGTGCATGTAGAAGATTGCAGAACATGCAAAAACCGTTTAATTTTCCCTTCCACCAGCTGAACCAAGAGGTAGTAATGAGGGCGAATTCAACCCTTTATATGCTTTAGCAGATGGAGGAACAGCAAAAGCCATCCAAGGCTACACAATGACCTATGAAATAGGAAAGGTGGGGAAATGTACCTTAGTCAAGTACAGGGGAAAATACTTTCTGTGTTGTGCAAGGCACTCAAACCTTTTGAAGTTGCCACATGTGAAGTTAATTTAGACACTGTCAGCTTGAGTGAGGTTATTTCCCTAATTAGGCTTTTTGAAAAGCAGCTGTAGAATCTGAAGGAGGAGCTGAAATGAAGAGATTCTGCTAAGTATGCCCTTCATTCACTTCACCAGGATCTAAGTGTCGTCAATATCTTGAAACCAAATCACTATATTTTGGCAATCATGCTTGATCCTAGGATTAAGTCATACAGTATGTTGTATCTTTCTTTCCAATGGACATAAATCTGAAGAGATACTGTACAAAGAGCTGTTGTTGTCAGCTCAAGCAGAACGTCACATGGCAACATCTCCGCCTTCAGCTTCTCCAACAACTGCGGCTGCCAGGAAAAAAATGTTTTTCCTAAGAGACCCAATGGTGGTGATGCAAATCAGTCAGCAAAAACTTTTGACATCTGATCCGGACTGAAGAAACTGCCTACAACTAATGACAGGTCTACCGTAAGTGCATAAGATATGGTCATCATTCAAAGAATGGTTGATTATTGTTTTAGTGATAGAGTCAAAATACGCATGCCAGACAGACCGTTTCACTACTGGCAGGAAAAAAAGGCATTTTGGAGGTCCATGCACAAACTGGCTTTGCTTTACTTAAGGTGCCCCCCTGCAGGGTGTACTCAAAAAGAGTTTTCAGTGCAGCCAGGAACTTTGTCAGCGATCGGCATATGAGGTTACTTCCCCAAAATGCGGGAAAGATGATGTGTATTAAAATGAATTACCAATTCCACGAGGAAGACCTTTGCCGACAATTACGTCCAAAAAATACACAGGCACCTATATATATTTAAAGACTCAGAATACTGTACATAGAAAAACTCTGCACTACAAATCAGCAATTCTTTACTATTACTATTGTTGTTTGAAAGGACGGTTCATTATCTTGATTGCTATTGTCAACTGCAGAGAGCTTTGAAATGCCTGAGCATGAGCAAATATTGTCTGTATAAAAGCAATATTGTCTTTTCCAGGCCCTTTTCATAAACATTATTCTGAGTTGTACTCTTAATCTTGATTTCCAAGAGATGCAGACGGTCATAGTTGGAGACCTCAAAGAGGGCATCATTAACCATAAATTCTGGAACTCCTCTATCAAGAAAATTGTCACATACTGAAGTACAGTAGCTTGTTTGCTGAATGTCGAAGGATGTGAGCAATTTCTCTTGTTGAAAGTATACTGTCCCTTGGGAATGCTGACAATCCAAAGGTCTATAATGACAACTGTATGTATGTAAATAAGCGTTTTCAACAACTTCCTTCTGAAACTTGTCTGAGAGGATTATGGTATATCCACCTTGGCACTACTATGATTGAAAGTGCAGTATGAGTAAATGAGTAAATGCAAGGTTAGAGGCGTTAGCATTCAATGTGAAATAAAATCAAATGCCAAATTTAAGTCCCCATACCAAATAATAAGCAGGTGGTCCAAAATTAATTGTTGTTTAAATAGGCCCACATACAGTATATTTTCGTATATATAAATAGATAGTAGATAGATAGATAGATAGATAGATAGATAGAGGTTGACATGTCAATGGTTGACAAATGAAAAGGTCGACCACACTTCTTTTTACAATTTTTTTTTCATTTTCAACTTTTTCATGCTTTACCATCCATGTGGACCACCATTGGGAATAGCGAAGCGAACCATGCAAAACAACACCATTTAACAAAAAAAACTCATGTCGGCTTTTTCATGTGTCGACCTTTGCTGTGTTGACCTTTTGTCAATGTCAACCTTTTTTCTATGTCAACCTTGTGCCTGTAAACCTTTTGGAGGTCGACCCATTGATCCATAACTGTTGTTAGCCCTGGGTTTTCAATTACCTAAGGCGTCTATTGATTTATTGCGATTAAACTTTGCATATCCAATTAAGCTAGCTTATCTCTACAATAAAGACACAGACAACAACTGCATAAGTTTAAAAGGTCATTAGGTATTTATTAAGTGGAATGACCCTTCTGGTAAGGGATGGCAAGGAAAATGCTTGATGACCAGCTCTAGCCAAATTGATGTTATAGCAATAATGGCGGGGACTTAAATGCCTTAACTTCTATAATATGAGGCGACTAACACGCCTCTTCTGGCCAAAGGCATAACCTACATTGAGAAGGCAATACCACCACTCACTATTGCATAGCATGACCATTTCCTATAGAAACTGCCCATCGCCCCCCCCCGTATGGGCAAAACTCACTAGACGTCCTTGGAAAGGGTAGGTTCCCCTCAAAGACCACTTATTCCCCATGTGGCCGCTGGTCAAAAGTGCCTTCCCGCCTGAAGTAGAATTGAAATTGAAAGCCAAATACTAGCCAAATCAGAGAGCAGCAAAATTACAAAAAGGGAGGGAAGGTGGGCTTTCCAGGCACTCAAAAGGAAGTTCTGGTGATGTAACTGCCGCTATATACCCGTCCTATGTCACCTCCCCTAACTACGCTGATAGGATAAACTAAAACACAACCAAAACCCCTCAAGGTGGAGCTAATCTACCTAGCAAACAGCTCTCTTCATTAACCCATCACAAAGCAAAGACTCCTTATATAGTTTTGTGCCTTTACAGCCCTCATTTACTCTAAGGTGTCTATTGATTTATTGCGATTAACCTTTGCATAACCAATTAAGCTAGCTTATCTCTAAAATAAATGTACCCCGTTGGTGAAAATGGTATAAATACATAGAGGGATTAGTATGGTTTAAAACAGGGGTTCTCAAACTCGGTCCTCAGGACCCCACACAGTGCATGTTTTGCTGGTAACCCAGCAAGTGCACAGGTGTATTAATTACTCACTGACACATTTTAAAAGGTCCACAGGTGGAGCTAATTATTTCACCTGTGATTTTGTGAGGAGACCTGCAAAACATGCACCGTGTGGGGTCCTGAGGACCGAGTTTGAGAACCTGTGGTTTAAAATATATGTACCATTGTGAGTATTGTGTATATATATATATATATATATATATATATATATATATATATATATATATATATTGTGTGGGTGGTAGGAATGGGGACTGTAATTGCATGCCCTGGGAGTACTCTCGAGGCGAGAGTGCAGCACTGCGTGGAGAAAGGACTAGAAGAATGGGGAGCACGAGGAGAGGGATCGCTCGTGAGGCAGCGGTTGGAGAGGTGACGCAGCCGGGGAGTGAAGGAGACAAGCGGTGAGAGAGGAGAGAGGCCGGAGGCGCTGTTGGAGCAGCGGGAGGAAGAGGGAGAAGGTGGTGAATGACGGAGGCTGGGAACGGACGGGCGGACTGAGAAACTACCCCTACCGTCAGCTGATGTTACCGTGTCTGGAAGGAGTTGGATACACTGACATCGCTGAAGGGGGAAGCCCTGTTTTCTGCATACTACACGAAACGGCATCCGTCTACTTGGAGAAAATGACGTCGATGCCGGGGGAAGTCCTGCCCTACGCAATCTAAGTGACAGGTCAGCCGCATACTTCTACCACGGAGGTAGCCGCCGGGGGAGGACATAACCGCCGGGTAAGCTCTGCATGTCCTCCCAGTTAAAGGAGATTGTTGGTGGGGAGAGATCTGTCGGACACTGCATATTACAGACTACCGTGCCTTGGAAGATATATAACAGCACTGAATGATAAAGTATCTCTCTGGCTGACTGATAATACCTGATATATATATATATATATATATATAAATAATGGAAGTAATGTGGAGCGAGTATTGCTATATCCATTGCCAGGAGTTATAGTTTAATGACCCCTGGGTCCAGCCTAAGGAGTAGTAATAGCGGCTGCTGTCCGGAATAATAGTACTCTCAACCCTTCCCTGCCAAAGTCATCATTAATCCGCTACAAGTGGTGAGGCTAAGTAATGTAACTGTTATGGGGAAAGGCTGTCAATGCCGCTACAGACTATCTGGGGATAATAATTGAAGTGGCATAACCTGTTCTTGCTAGTAAAGAGGCAATATAGAATTGCATCTATAATAGACTGAGGAACATCTACTGAGGAACGTCTTACGGAGTTGGGGGAGTGTACGCCACCTAATCTATGTAATAACTATCCAATACATATATTGTATTTAATAATTCAGCACCAATAAGCAAATTGAGAATCTGCATTAGCGTTATCCTCTACGGTCCTGATAAAAGTGCTACAACTTACTTTATACTATTTACCGCTCCCATGAGACATTATTTACTGGAGCTGCATGGTTGAAACAAGTCACCTGATGGTAACCAAAGACAGTATGAGCAAGGATATCAGCTAGCTTCCCTTTGCCCCTGTTATGGTCCCATTAACTGAACTAGAGAACGACTAACTGCACTCGGCCGAGGCCGAGTTAACAATAACTTTAGAGACCTCCACTCTACTCGCAGCTGATAAGGATCTACAAATATCTCTCCTTTGAAAGTACCAGTATAAATTGCATTTACTCAGGAATCATTATTCCAGTTGTTTTAATGGGCCCCAACTGTGCACCAACGTTATAGTCAGCTATATCCACTAGTGGACTAGATAGGTCTCTAGCAAGTATACTGTATAACTTAATTTTATGTGTAACCGGGTCTAACACCAATTTTTTTGTATTGCATGCAACAGGAGTGTTCAATAGGACTATTTTATGAAAAAGGATCTATTGTTATTGTTTATCTTTCCATGGGATAAAATGGTTGAATTCTGTTATTGGTAATAAAATATAAGTACTTACTTGAAGGGTCGTCTGTGACACATGAGATCGGATTACCCTGAAAGAAAACAAAGGCTGAATTACGAAAAATAACACTAAAAGGTAAGAACTGTCACCTTACCTTCTACCCCCATATTAGTTTTACCCCCAACGCATAGTGATACCACCAACTGCCCTCATTGGTTATACTAACCATTAGTCCCATACAGGGAGGCTTTCCCAAGCAAGCCAGGGTACTCCCGCTTGGGTGGAGGCACTTACATCTGACAATATTACACCCTTACTAGAACCAACTGTTAAGTAGGGCTACATAAAGACACAGACAAAAATAAGACACGGACAACTGCATAAGTTTAAAAGGTCATTAGGTATTTATTAAGTGGAATGACCCTTCTGGTAAGGGATGGCAAGGAAAACGCTTGATGACCAGCTCTAGCCAAATTGATGTTATAGCAATAATGGCGGTGACTTAAATGCCTCAACTTCTATAATATGAGGCGACTAACAAGCCTCAGCCAGCCAAAGTCATAACCTGCATTGAGAAGGCAACTCCACCCCTCTCTATGGCATGGCATGACCATTTCCTATAGAACCCCCCCCCCCCCCCCATACGGGCAGAACTCCTTAACCATCCTTGGAAAGGGTAGGTGCCCCTCAAAAATAACTTATTCCCCATGTGGCTGCTTGTCAAAAGTGCCTTCCCGCCACTGTCAGGTTCCAACCCCATTGATAAATGGCCCACAGAACCACAGCCCGCCATCCAGCACTGAGAAAAACTACAAACCGGAACCATACAAAACAGAAAAAATAGTCCAAAGAAAAACCTCTAAACCAGACTCAGACAAATGGACCCCATCCCGCCTAAAATACAAAGGATTCTCAGTCAACAGCAACGGGTGCCGCATGGCAAAACCACCGCTAGCCCTAACAAATTTCGAAACTGTGATATTAACCTTTTTTCCATGCCTTATCAATGGCAATTAGGCTGACGGAACCCCTCCACTGCATTCTAGGAACTATGTCTGACCACACGACACAAACGTCAGGCCACCATGCGTGTAAGCGACATAAATCCTCCTTGACCTGAAGCATCAAATCAATAACTTTCCTCTGGCCTATGTCGTTACCCCCTAGATGAAGTATAACAACATCTGGACGACCCCAGCACAGCTCCTTGTCAAAAAGCAATGACAACAAACCAGACCACCGTAAACCCGTAACCCGTAACTCCCAGCCACTTAACACTCTGAACGCCTAACAACTTAGTGGCCTGTGCAGCTAAGGGGTGACGCTCCGCCCAAAAAATGTAGGAATACCCAAACCTGGGAAGATGAAAAATTAGGGGCTGTAAATGAAATAACCTAAATGGTTAGCATGCATGACCAGAAAAGTATACACAACTACATATTAACTACAGATAAACGGACCCAAGTGAAGGCGAAAACTTTTAAAAAACCTCAGGTGGACTTGTAGGACAGCCAATTGTAATTAGCCTACTAACAGAGTAAAAATGTTTAAAAAAAATCCTTCATGCCCCCAGATCCAGAACGCTAGCCATTCTAAAACTGGTGGGCAAACAACGTTTTTGGGTCAACGCCAACGGGCACATATCACAACTTATGAACATGAACATACGACTTATAAGCAGCAGACTTACACCGACCCATTTCTTTAATGGGCGATGGGGAAACCCCGTTGGCGGCGGCCCAAGTAGCCGCCCCTATCCGAAACAAATGCGTTCC
This sequence comes from Pseudophryne corroboree, assembly GCF_028390025.1. Lineage (NCBI taxonomy): Eukaryota > Metazoa > Chordata > Amphibia > Anura > Myobatrachidae > Pseudophryne > Pseudophryne corroboree. Next base: position 190,963,711 of record NC_086454.1, read on the forward strand.
ATAGTACACCACATTAAGCCCTAAATGTTTCAAACAACTTTTAAAAACAGCAGTGAACTGGAAACGATTAAGAGGTGAAGAGTTAGAGTGCAGCAAAAATTGAACACCGGCCACTGGCCTGGTGGGCAAACAAGCCTCTGTTAAGCTAACACGAGGCACAAGGCAACCTCGGGGTAAGCTTTCAGTGACACCCATTTGCCCCAGCCCAACCTAAATGTCTTGGACTGTACAATCTTACACATGATTAGCTCGTCCCAGCAGACTACGGTCTTAAAAAGAAGCCCAGTGTCAGAGAAAAATTTGTTAATGGCCACCAGCTCGCTAATCCTGCCACCGCAGAAAGCGCAATCAACAATTTGCACAACAAAAGCAGGTCAACGGGCCTGCGCACGTCAGCAACTAAGGGGGTCTCCCTGGCCTACCCTCTCAATGCCTTATCCAGGATGAATGACTTTGTGGGGTCAACTGTCCCTAGTAACCTAGCGTGAAAGGAGATACCAGCGATAGATTTGGACATAGCCTCCCTGGATCTGCCCTGCGAGTAATAGCCCCACATGTACTCGAGGAAGCAATCCTCCACAGACTTACCAGCAACTAAGTTAGAAGTCTGGTAGGATTCCCAATCCTTCCAAGCTGCGGAGTCAGGACCAGGTTGCACATCAAACATAAAGCCTGAGAGGAGGAGGACTTTTGATTATTTATGGCATGAACCACCCCCAAATTGTTGCACCAAAAAATGATCGTCTGATTAGCCAATCGAGTCGACCATAATTCGACCGCCACAATGATTAGGGACAATTCGAGCAACAGCAAGTTTGCAGTGAAACCCTGTGCTACCCAAGACTTGAGCCAAGGAGCAGCACATCACTCACCCTGGAAAAAGGCACCAAAACCCGAGGAACACGCAGCATCAGTAAAGAGCTGCAGGTGGGGGCTGGAAATTGGGGGAAGAGGTCATAAAAACTCCATATTAAAGTGATCTAAAAATGATGCCCAAGTTCTAAGGTCATCCTTAATCTCCCAAGACAGGCGAATGGTGTGATGCGGCTTGTTCACCCCAGCAGTGGCCCTCTCCAATTTGTGGCAAAAGACCCTGCCCATCAGTATGACCCTACAGGCAAAATGGAAGGAAGCTAAGAGGGACTTAACCTGACGGAGCCTAACTCTGGTGCTGCCCAAACAATCTCCAAACAAAATCAACAGCTTTTTTTGTCTTCAAGGATCCGACAACAACCCATAGCTGTGTTGACTTCAATACCGAGATAGGAAAGGCTACACATAATGCCCTCAGTCTTGTCTCCCGCGATGGGAACTCCCAAACCCCTAAACAAAACAGATGCAGACAGCAATACGCTCTGGCAAACCTCGCTATCTCTGGGGCCTATAAAGAGAAAGTCGTCTAAATAGTCAGCAAAAACTCCTGAATTTCTCAAAATAGGCACAAGAAATAGAATACCCCATGGGTAGGCACGTGTCAATGTAATAGGCCCCATATAACCATAAACCCATAAACCGAAAGGAACCAGGGTGCAAAGGAAGAAGCAGGAAAGCTGACTCGATATCCAGCTTAGCCAGCAAGGCGCACTCACCAAATCCCCAAACTAGCTCAAGAGCTTCGTCGAAGAGTTGATAACGCACCCTACAGTACTCATCCGGAATTGCATCATTAATGGATCCACCGCGTGGGTATGACAAATGCTGGATCAGATGGAACTTGCCCGGGACCTTCTTGGGCACAACCCCCAAAGTGGATCTAAAAGAAAAAGGGCTGCACATCTGACCCATCTCCACCTACTCCACATCCACCTTTTGCCTAACCACTTGCGGCGAATCCAGAGCAGACTGTAAATTCCTGTGGGACACTACCAAAACTGAGTCGGGAATGGGCAACTTGAAACCGTAACAGAAACCGTCAAATAAAAACCCAGCATCGGCAGAATGTGGTAACGCGCCAGTCACTTCAACAGTTCCGGCACGATTATGGGTGAAGGGGCTTTACTGAGCAGGATTCGTGGGGTCTCCCTGATCGGCGTGGTGGCTGCCAGGATTGGACTTACAGTCCTTGGCACAGTGGCCTGCTCCGCAAAGTCTACATGAGTGGTGAAAATGGCATGTTGCCCCTCCCCCCCCCCTGTCGCACTTGGGAGTCATAAAATGCAAAACATTTACCCTTAGCCGACGAGACCATGCCCCTCCTGCCGACAGTGAAAACCTTTTTGAAAGGGGAATCAACCTGCTACCTTTCCTGGTTGGTGACCTCCAACCAAACCTCCACATCCTTACAACCCAAAGGAAGGACATTGGTCCCGTCGTGCTTTTCCCTGAACTTGGTATTGTAATCTCTCCACACGTAACCCTTATACTTGATGAGGGTTTCATTGACCAAAAACAAATACTTAACAACATTCTTGTATTCTCCCGGCCTGCTATCTAAGTAGCAGGATGAAAAAAATCAAGAAACTGCACGTGTTGATAGTTATGAAAGGAATTCTCGCTGGTGGCCCCCACCTACTTAGCCTCATCATAACCCCATTTCATCTCTGTTGTGATGGTAAAGACATCCACAAACTTACCCTTTTTAATCCTAACTTCAAACTTTTCCTCAAACCCCTAGTAACAGCCGTGTTAGCGCAGTGTACCATGTCAGAAAAACCAGGTGTCTCGGGCGGGGTCTTGACTCTCCAGGGATGCTTGGTCCCACCTAGCTGCTTCGCAACCGCCCAAGCCACCAGTCTAGCCATCTTGCATGGGTGTTTAGTGGAGCCAGACTGGTCGCTGCTAGCAGAGGACCGCATCTGGAACGGATACCTCCACAGTTGAGGGAGCCGATGTCAGGCCCATCAAACGAACCTCACCATGTACCTGCCACAACTCAGGAGACCCAAGATCTTGAGTGCCCATAACCTCAGAAGAGAGAGAAGAGTTAAGCACCTGGTGTACCGCAATAGTGTCAATCGGGGCCACTGCCAAAGCTGGAGATCCTGCAGGCATAACGGTCTGGGGCGGCAATGCCAAAGCAGGGGCAGGGAGAGGGGGGGCAGAGACATTGACTACGGGAGCATGTGAAATGCCAGTAGCCATATTGTAGGCCGTCGCCCATGGGCTGAGCCCATGCCAGCAGGCGGTCAGCCCGCCGGATATGGTCCCCCCTGCAATGGGAGGGGGGCAGAGAACCGCCACCTTGCAGCAAACCCACATAATACCGGGCTGCCCTAAAGCTTGCGACGTGTTAAAGGACCATGTGGGTTGCTCTACTTGCCCAGGAGGGAACATAGCAGGAAAAAAGGGGTGAACGAACTGAGGCATGGACCCAGGGATAACCTGCTGCCGGGATGTGCTTATGACAGGGAAAGCCTGGGTAGAAGGCATCCCTGAGAGCAAAACATTCTGATATAACAAATTAGGGTTGTGGACCAGAGGGGGCTGCACAGGCATCCGAACATTGGAAGATAAAACTGATTGAGTGGACATAAAACACACCACACTGGTGTGGCCACCAGGTGGGGCAGCTGAGCTAACTACCATGTGGCCAGGGTGGAAACTGGCTTCCTGGCCACCAGCATGCAAACAGAGCAAATCCCCCTGCCCATTGGTGGCAGCGATCCCACTGCCCCTGCAGATGGGGACCCCAGGGAACAAAATGGCACCAGGAAACCCAGCACCCCCCCCCCCCCCCCCACCTGCCACGGCAGCCGCCGCATTAATACCCAGCATGGGGAAGGGGGGACAGCACCACTATGGAGGCCGGATCAGTGCCTCCCGCTAGCACAGTGGGCGCTGCCAGTGGAGAGGTAGAATAGCCCCGACGGGTCCCCCGGCATCACGCGCCCCATTGGAGGGCATCGGGCCGCAGAGATGCCAGTCAGCACCACCCCGCTGGAAGCAGGAAGCGGCGGTGGGACGCTCGGGAGCCTGGCGGAAGGGGAGATGGCAGAGGCCACAGCTGGAGAGGCAGGTGGTGGACCGTCTGCCATGTGGAAAAACAGTGGGAGGGGGCCGCAACACCCAAGCAGACCCGCAGCCACTGGCGGAGGTAAGAGGGCGGGCAGCCTCAGCTATCCAGCAGGGGGGGAGCAGAGCGCTTGGCCCGCGGCATGATAAGCACTGTACAGTAACTAGAGTGATGCAAAACTGACTAAAGAGAACAATTGAGAGCACTAGAAAAGCAAACAGATGAGGGAAGAACCCCAGAGAGAAAGCAAAGTAGACTTTAGTAAGAAGTGTAAGGGACAGAAAGAAAAGACAAGGGGAGACCACTTATCTGCTCTTTCCAGGCTAAAAAGGAAGTGCTGGTGATGTAACTGCCTATATATACCCCTCCTATGTCACCTCCCCTAACTACCCTGATAGGCTAAACTAAAACACAACCAAAACCCAAGGGGGAGCTAATCTACCTAGAAAACAGTTCTCTTCATTAACCCATCACAAACCAAAGACTCCTTATATAATTTTGTGCCTATACAGCCCTCATTTACTGTTCCTGTGGGTCTACAATGCTAGCACACATAACAATTAGTTTCATTCGATACACTGCACATGACTATTACTCAAGAAAATAAATCACAATGCTGTTTGAGATGTTGTTAAAAGAAATATGTAAAAGATACACTTGGCTAAGTCCTGTTGTGAGCACCAGGGACTCATGATTCAGACGTTCAGCTAACAGATAGTTGCTAGAAATTCAGCATTTGATTCTACTATTTGATCTTCTTAATCCCCTTAATCCCAAGGTCAAAGACAGATTCTCAAGAGGCACGAAACAGCTTTATTCAGTATTTGACAGCTCTATTACAGCAATACTACAATGTATCTGATTAGAACATCAGCTTTCCTTTACAAAAAAAAAAAGATATAGTTAGCATTTTAAATTATTCAATTTGCAAAACTATCTGATACTAAATTAATATGGCATATTGTAATGGGGAATGCCAGATAACGTCAGAAGTAGCATTCATCTGCTACGATCCTAAAACTAGGAACCTAGGTTACACATACAGGGGTTTATTCTGAGCAGAACGCAAAGTTTCTGTAGAGCTAATGCAAGGATCTGTGAAACTTCAAACAGAAGCTGCTCCACCCACTGATATTCAGGTGCAAGACATCCGTCTGAAATATGCTTCCCTTCCCCGTTGACATGACTCAGGATAACACAGAACCAAAGCAACACCCTCACGGCACCAAGAAACACTCACATGTAACTCCCACAAGACAGAACAGTCCCATGAGATCACATGGTCACCACCAAGTACCAATCGCAAAACTGAGATTTCACACAACGAGAGATGCAACCAATATCAGTCCAACTCAGAACCAGCTGGAGATACATAAGAATACATAAATTCACTACTGTGCATGAACTGTAGCCTAAACCTCGCTATTTGCACCTGTGAAAAGAGATGTGTCAAACTAATAATAACGTTGAATGGAAATGTAGGCTTGTAAACTCTAACAGCAATCTCTTTAATATCTACTGTATGTATTTGCTAATGCCACCAACTAAAATAAAATTCTATTTGTAAATAAACAAAACCTGTTAGAAATAAAATGCCTCAATTACATTAATTAGAAATCTTTTCAGGGATCTCTGTATTATGTGCCAGAACTGCCAGCAGTCCCCTCTGATGACATAGTCTCGGTACAGGAGGTGGTAGCCAGTTGTCAAACAAACAATGTTATTTGCTTAAGAGAACAGCAGAGTTGAAGCAAAGTGGAAGTGTCAATCATTATGACGCTTTTAGCTTATAGAAGAAAAAACAAACTGCTTGAATATATGATGCAGTCAGCCATTATGTAAATATTAGGTGAGCAATAATGATGGGGCTAAGTCACTATTATAAAAGGACACGTATTCTGGAACAAAAATAGAAAACAATTATTAAACATTGGGATTGGAGAGTTCATTGACTGCTTAGAGATTCTTGTGATGCTACAGGTAGATGATTAATAAAATAAGGATTATGTTGGAAAGATATGTGTACACACTTGCAATAGATGCATACACCAGTGGCTACCTTACAACTATTAACAGCCTAATTCAGGGGTGGGGAACCTTTTTTCTACCGAGGGCCATTTTGATATTTATAAAATCCTTCGGGTGCCATACAAAAATTCTCAACTTAAAAAAAATGGGTGTGGCCAGTTAAAATGGGATGTGATACACATATGCCCCCAATAGTACAGTGCCAGATCCACAATTGCCCCCACAGTGCCAGGTATACAAATGCCCCTCACAGTGCCAGGTATACAAATGCCCCTCACAGTGCCAGGTATACAAATGCCCCTCACAGTGCCAGGTGTACAAATGCCCCTCACAGTGCCAGGTGTACAAATGCCCCCCCACAGTGCCAGGTATACAGATGCCCCCCCCCCACAGTGCCAGGTATACAGATGCCCCCACAGTGCCAGGTATACAAATGCCCCTCACAGTGCCAGGTATACAGATGCCCCCACAGTGCCAGGTATACAGATGCCCCTCACAGTGCCAGGTATACAGATGCCCCCACAGTGCCAGGTATACAAATGCCCCCACAGTGCCAGGTATACAGATGCCCCCACAGTGCCCCCCCCCCATGCTGCTTACCGCTCCTTTCGGCGGGACACGGAGGAGAGCGCAGCTATGTTGGGCGGCGGCGTGTAGGACTTGAAACCAGCCAGTGCCGTTTCTAGCTGCGGGCGAGCCGTGCAACCGCACGGGGCGCCCGCCGCGGCACTTTGCGTGTACTTATGTCTCCCTCCTCCCTCTTCCCGAGCACTCCTGGGGCAGGGTTTCGCAGAATGACGCGTTTGCGTCGTGACGTCACGATGCAATCGCGTCATTCCGTGAAACCCCCCCCCCCCCAGCAGGAGTACTCAAGAGTACTCAAGAGGGAGAAGGAACAGACAAGCCAGGGAGGAGGAGCAGACAAGCGTTGGAGGAGGCGGCCGGCGCGAGGGAGGTGAGGCGGGCGGCCCAACCCGAAGAGCGGGAAGATCTTCTATGTGTAAGTAGTCTCTCTCTCTCTCCCTTCCTTCCCCCCCACTTGACACCTGCCTGCCGCACTCTGTAAAATGGGAATACCTGCCTGCGTACTGTTTCAAATGGGGACACCTGCCTGCCGCACTCTGTAAAATGGGGATACCTGCCTGCGTACTGTGTAAAATGGGGGAACCTGCCTGCGTACTGTATAAAATGGGGGCACCTGCCTGCGTACTGTGTAAAATGGGGACACCTGCCTGCCGCACTCTGTAAAATGGGGATACCTGCCTGCCGCACTGTGTAAAATGGGGACACCTGCCTGCCGCACTGTGTAAAATGGGGACACCTGTCTGCCGCACTCTGTAAAATGGGGATACCTGCCTGCGTACTGTGTAAAATGGGAACACCTGCCTGCCGCACTCTGTAAAATGGGGATACCTGCCTGCGTACTGTGTAAAATGGGGACACCTGCCTGCGTACTGTGTAAAATGGGGACACCTGCCTGCCGTGCTGTGTAAAATGGAGACACCTGCCTGCCGTGCTGTGTAAAATGGGGACACCTGCCTGCTGCACTGTGTAAAATGGGGACTCTTGCCTGTCGTGCTGTGTAAAATGGGGACACCTGCTTGCCGCGCTGTGTAAAATGGGGACACCTACCTGCTGCGCTGTTTAAAATGGGGACACATGCCTGCATACTGTGTAAAATGGGGACACCTGCCTGCCGCGCTGTGTGAAATGGGGACACCTGCCTGCCATGCTGTGTGAAATGGGGACACCTGCCTGCCGTGCTGTGTAAAATGGGGACACCTACCTGCTGCGCTGTTTAAAATGGGGACACATGCCTGCGTACTGTGTAAAATGGGGACACCTGCCTGCCGCGCTGTGTAAAATGGGGACACCTGCCTGCCGCACTTTGTAAAATGGGGACACTTGCCTACCATACTGTGTAAAATGGGGACACGTGCTTGCCATACTGTGTAAAATGGGGACACTTGCCTGCTGTAATGTGTAAAATGGGGACTTTTGTTTTTTTATTTTTTTTCCCCTGTGGTGGCCGTGATGATATCAGATGAGGCCACGCCCACTTTAATGAGACCACACCCATTTTAATCAGGCCACACACCCTTGTCGGGAGCGTGCGCATGCTTTTTCTTTTTATAGCTTTGGGGGGGGCGCATTTTTTTTTATAGCAATGGGGGGGCGCATTTTGAAATCTCGCACTGGGAGCCAAATTGGCTAGAAACGGCCCTGAAACCAGCCGCCGGTTCGAGAGCCAATCAGAGCTCGCGGACCGGCAGCCGCGGGTCCTGATTGGCTGCCGGTCCGCGAGCTCTGATTGGCTCACGAACCGGCGGCTGGTTTCAAGTCCTACACGCCGGCCCCGCCACCCGTCATAGCCGCACTCTCCTCCGTATCCTGACAGCTGAGACACGCTGCCGCCAGACTGAGCGGCGGCGTGTCTCACTGAGAGAAGCGGGTGGGCCGGAGCAACTGGCTTCACGGGCCTTATACGGCCCGCAGGCCGGAGGTTCCCCACCCCTGGCCTAATTAATCAGTGGAGTGGTTATATTGAAGATAAAGCAGGTGCGGCCGTACTCACTGTTATACATACTGGTAGATGCAGAATTGCTTGAGCAGTGCAGGGTGACATACAGCTCACCAGCCAGTGAGTGTATATAGGTACCATTTAGAAGTGCAGGAATCTGAAACAGTGCCTAAACAGCAGGTAATTGTAGGTCTCACTGGAGGTAAGTATAAAACTATTGTCTTCCACTGTGGCATTCTCACACAGACTCTCAAGATAGCTTCACACATGCTCAGTAGTAGAAGCTTCCCTCGAGGAGTAGCAACATGGAGTCATAAAAGTACACTCCACTTCCAACAGAATATACATACTGTTACTGTAACAGAACCATGTAAAGTCATTATGAATTTTCTGAATTAGACTAATGACATAACAAACTTAAATTGTATACTGCTACCATTGGGTTAAAAAAAAATTCTACGTTCCATGCAGTTAATGTGTGTGGTACAATGAGGACTTGAGAAGTCTGTACACATATTTAAGATAGAACACTGTACATACAAGCACACACACAAACCCACATACATACATGCATTCATATCATACAAAAACACACTTAAACAATGATTTCAAACTTACATACAGAGGGGCGGCCACGGCAGCGTGAGGCAGAGTGCGGACGGAGGGAGCTGCTGTGGCTGAGCATGCGCAGCCAGCAGCTCCCCCGGCACCCGGGACATTCTCTAAGCAGAGAGCTGCATAGCTCTCTGCTCTTGCTGCAGCTCCGTCCGCGATCGCGATCGCGGTCGCGGCTTTTGCCTTTGTTGTCTCCGTCTCAAAACATTTTTTGGGGTCATCAGGGGGGTTTTCCAGGTACTCGGAAACCCCCCCTGTGTGCGCCACTGCTTGACATTCCCCAAACCTCACAATCTGATCCACTTTCCCCTATCCAACCTTCCACCCCCTTTCAAGCCCCTTTCCCCACCCCATGTGAAGACCATAATCAGCTTAACAGTGTCATTCTTAAAAGGCTGTAGTATTGTTGTTTTCGGAAAATAATTTTGTTATGCTTAATTTTAAATTTTTACATTCTTTCCAATTTTTTTCAGATCCAGAGGTTGGAGATCGTGACCAGGCCATCAGGGAACAACTCCTGGCCATGCAGGCCAATCTCCAGGCTCTGTTGGGCAATGTTGCCCAAATATTGTCTTTGTTTGAATTTTAATTTTTATGTTAATTTTTTGTAAACTTGGTATATATTTCTTTAAAGTAAAATTTTATAACTATGCTATTGTGTTGCATTTTTATTATACAGACTTTTATGCCTTTATATCTGTCTTTTTTTTATTTAATCTATCCTTTGATTCTTCAATATGTGTCTATTTATCTTTCGCCAACTTTACTATTTTTTTTCTGGGGGGGGGGGAGTACTACATCACTATTTAAAAAAAAAACATTTTAAAATGTAGCTGTTAAAAGTAGTATAAAGTGTATGGTGCAAATAGGACAACAAACAGATTTAGGGTAAATATGTTTGTTGCCTTAATAGCTTAATGTTATTGGGCAATTAAGTTGATTAACACTTCATTTTGCAGTGTTTGATCACTTAATTTGTCAATCACATTACAATTTCTTAGGGTAATTGTTTGTACAGGTGTGCTTTTAAAAAACCCATCATTGTGCGATTATTCGCATGCTAGTGAATACAACGCACACGTACAAATGAATACGTGCTGCTAGCGGGACAGCTTGCAAACTTGTTAACCTATCGCTCCCGTGCAAAGAAGAATAGTATACACTTCTTTTTTGCACTGCTACACATTTGTGTGCACTCGTGCATGGTGGGCGTGAATTTGCACTCTTGAATCACATTCGCTCACTTGCGAACGCTGCTTGCGTGCGCATCGAACAGCGATCAGGTCTGAATTAGGCCCTATGACAGATGTTAATTGATTTGATTGTTATTAAAAGTATATTAAATCTTTTGCATGAATTAACATTTTCCGTAACAGTGACTTTAATACAATATGTGTTGCAATGGGGCCTAAATCTTATTAGCCCAGCACAATAGCAATACTGGCAAAAAACTGCACAAACCCCAACACCCACAGATCTCAGTATTGGGGTTTGTACCAAGTCTCCACTAGTGTGATCACTCCAGATGCTGGGGATGGTACCTGATCTGTACTCCTTTTTGATGGTATAGGCTCCAGGCACCCAGCTCTGGTACAGTATTTTGTTTGAACAATCTTTGCCAGATTTCAGATGGGCTACTGTTTACTGTATTACTTTCTGTGCCATTCCTTGAGTTCTCAAATACTGGTTCTGGGCCCCTAACTCTTGTGCTCATAGGGGGTAATTCAATGTCGATCGCAGCACGATTTTTGATAGCAACTGGGCAAAACCATGTGCACTGCAGGGGAGGCAGATATAACATGTGCAGAGAGAGTTAGATTTGGGTGTGGTGTGTCCAATCTGCAATCTAATTTGCAGTGTAAAAATAAAGCAGCCAGTATTTACCCTGCACAGAAACAATATAACCCACCCAAATCTAACTCTCTCTGCACATGTTATATCTGCCTCCCCTGCAGTGCACATGGTTTTGCCCAGTTGCTATCAAAAATCCTGCTGCGATCAACTTGGAATTACCCCCATAGTTAGGGGTTGATTGCCACTCAATTAGTTCAAGGAGTGGTCTGTGAGATTTACAGTTCTCACCAAACTCTCCGATGGCAACAAGCATATACAACATGGGCATTGCCCATGAGCAGACATCTTATTCAGCCCTCCAGATTCCTGTGTGATTCATCAGCCCAGTCCATAGGTCCTGACTCAGATCTGAAACCTCAAACTGTGACAAGCTTTTAGATTCTTTTTTTTTTTTTATAAAAAAAAATGTAATAAATAAAAGTACATATAGGCAGGATGGTATTCTACTATAATCTTGCTATACATATATAGATTTTTGGCTGCTGTGCATGGGCAAAAAGTCCAGAAAACCCTTATGTTACATGCATTTCCCTGACTGTACGCACACTGTTTTGTATAGAGTCCCTTGCAATAGAGCTTGTGGTGAACAATACCGGGCTTTCCTGGGTGGTGACTGAGAGGTGGCCTAAAGTGTCCACAGAAAATGGGTTGTAGAACCTTATCAGTGATACCTGGAGTGTTGGGATCACCCTTCATGATTGCAATAAGCCCTAGGCCAATTGGCACAAAGATTGGCATGCCATGAGTGATCAGGATAGTTGAGGTTAAGTCCTTGAGAAATCCCTACTTGCTGCAGAACCTGGACCACCTTGCATATTGTGCTGGAATCCTTCTTCAATGATAGAGAGACCATTTTGCACTGTTTTCTTGTAAATATCTCTGACATTCCCACATTGTGTTGACTTCAGATAGGCAGTCCCTTAACACACGTCCCCACATGGGTCTGGGTTTCCACTTATCAGACAGGGGGATATACTGCATACACTATATATATATATATATATATATATATACATTATTGTCTGTCCCTGAAGACGGGGCTTGTTCCCCGAAACGCCGTAGGACGTAAATAAAAGCCGTTTCTTCATCTATGCCTGACTGCTGAGTGCCGCTGATTTGCAATGCACCATATTGGATCCCACAGAGGATTACAGAGGGCACCGCAGCAAGTATTCCAGTACCCCTACCTTGGAGTGCCGATCCCCACACCGCTGTCTATATATATATACATATATATATATATATATATATATATATATATATATATTAAAAAAACACAGAAGTATCCTTATCTCGCGCCAACTCAAGAGCGACACACTGGGAGAGGTCTTTGTTGGGAGACCTCAGGAACATACAAAGAAAAACACAGATTCCCAAGTGCGCTAGTGATGTAATGTAATTACACAATTCTTCCAGCGTTTATTTCATCAGAAAATGTGGACTGGAGGATGTTTAGATCTGGGGACCTGTAACAGACACCCCTCACCAAAAAGTCACCCAAACAAGAGGCCAACAGGCCAATTAATAAAAGGTTATTTTAATAACATATGATTATACATATGAATTTTAGTACACAATATAAAATTATATCAATAAAACACAGCCACAACCAACATGTTTGTAAGATGGATTCTAGATACTCCCTCACCTTTTTCAAGGTGCGAGCTCGAAGGGAGTATCTTCACAAACTAGGGTGCGATTTTCTGACTGACAAACCCAACGCGTTTCGTCTTATCGACTTCATCAGGGGTAACGCATATAAGAAAAAAGGCTAATTCACTCTCGATGGGTTTATATGGCAAAACATAACCTCAAATGGGAATTAATACAGTCTCCTTTATCAGGATTTAGTAGATGGAATTCCTATATTCAGGCTCCTAGCCGGAGTGGTAATTCTTTTTGGATATAGAAATCTATAGAATAATAGTGTTTTTGTAAACACTGTCTTAAAACTAATTAAGCATGATTCCTTAAAGGCCGTCTAGGAAATACTCTTGATTATAGTCCGTTGGGAGTGCCGACAACTGTATGCCGGCGTTTTTGCAAACTGCTAAAGTATGGTCTCCAGTTCTTATAATCAAAGTTATTATTGGTTCAAATGTTGACTCACATGAAATTCAAAACTCAAATAGCTGGTCTGACAATCACAGGAATATAAAAGATGCGACTTCCCCAAATAGATCTCAAGGAACAAATCCTGGAGGAGATTTTGGCTGTATCTGGAAGTCACGATTTTCCAAAGATTCTTAGAGATCTGATTAATGTCACCCGAATGTGTGTTATAACCAGGGTAGCAAGAGGGTGTACACAGTGTCCATGTACAACATGTAAATACCTCATCCCTGGGGATACTTTTCTACATCCACAAAGTGGAAAAAAATATACCATCAGGGACCATTTAACATGTAATAGCAGCTATGTGGTGTACCAAATAGTGTGTCCGTGTGGACTTTCATATATTGGAAAGACACAATGTAAATTCAAGGAGCGCATGGCGGTACATCGGTCTTCTATTAAATTAGCCCTGGAAAGTGGAGCAAGTGATCAACCAGTTGCGAGACATTTCTTAGAAGCCCGCCATACATTGGCTGGGCTTAGGTATCGCATGATAGATCATGTCCCATTGGCAAAACGGGGTGGTGATCGAGGTGCACTGTTAATGAAGAAAGAAGCAGAATGGATTATCCGATTGGGTGTTGTGGCACCAAAAGGACTTAATGATAAAATAACACTTGGAACCATGTTATAGTTGCAATCTCTGTACACATTTAGACTGAGCTGTTCTGGTAAAGTTTTTGTGATCATCTTTATTAGCAGTTATTTGCAATATCTATTTAATGACCTATAGACCTGCTATGGCATTAGCGGGCTTAGTGTGCTTTATTAGCCGTGATTTCGGGAGATACTGTCCTCATGTGTGCCCCTGCGGTATTTCTTTCTGTATATCTATCTTGGTGGAAAGAGTTACTTCTCTTTAAGGTGTTTAGGTATCTTTGTTTACATAATGCGGTGTACACCTTTCTGGTTTCTATGGTGATGGATAGACGTGGATTACGCAGGTGCGTGATGACGTCAGTAAGTAGCGCCTCTGCCGGGACGCCCGCGTTGCTCCGGGTTGAATGGGCGCGTGCAGACGTCATCAACCCATGACGCTACCGGGAGTTTTCCCGTGTAGATGGGCATTCACATGATGTGGGTTATGGATATAAGGTAAGAGGTTTGTGTGAACAATTGTAACCTGATGAAAATCTTTGAATAAGATTGAAATGTTGTTATGAAGACGTGGTTGTCATTTCTTACTTCTTCTCCTGAGCCCTGAGTGCCGCGCCGTCGCCTGCCTGCATCCTGTATTTTGTGAGGGCACCGGGTCAAGGTAAACTACCTCATAGGAGTGCCGGTTTGGAACGCACACACCTTCAGTCGTTTTGGTAGGGTGCTCGGTCAAATATTAACATCCAAACGATGTGACAATAATCCACAAAAACCAGCACACCTTATGCAGCAATAGATAATTTACTGAATTCTCATTTTAAAGTGCACCGTGCAAATAATAGTACAAAGCGAATACTTAGCAGTTCAATGCATAGTGATAACCCCGCATATTGGCAACTCCAACAGCTGTTTCGGTGCAGCAGCACCTTCGTCAGGGAAAGCCAGCAGTATGGTACGCATTGAACTGCTAAGTATTCGCTTTGTACTATTATTTGCACGGTGCACTTTAAAATGAGAATTCAGTAAATTATCTATTGCTGCATAAGGTGTGCTGGATTTTGTGGATTATTGTCACATCGTTTGGATATATATATATATATATATATATATATGATCAGATGCTACCAGTGTAATGGGCTATGAACAAATAAGAAGGATATGGTGCAGGTCTGCAGTCAACTATATTACTGGTATAAATGAGGAACGTTAGGAGACTGGATCTGAATGGATATACTGTTTGGGAGGCAAAGTAGGATTGATTGGCAAGTGTTTTTTAGAAGAAAGGATGACTTTAATTTGAGGGCAGTAGATCTGGTCAAGGCTGAAGCAAAAAGGATTTTGGTTAGACAGTGGGAAGAATAGTTGGAAAATGCAGGAGAAGATGAAGTCAAGGAAATGTCCAACACAGTTGGTAGAATAAATAAAAGAAGAAAGTAAATTACATTTTGTGGTGACAAAGACAGATTGTCAATGGTTATGCTTTAATCACCTACTATTAGAGTAGCTATGTCAAATGATATATAAATCAATCAGCAAATGTTTTATGAAATTGGTTGTTAGGATTTGGTGGGCGATAAATGACAAAAACTCAAAAATGTAGTGGACAGAACAGAAAGATTGGGTGGATTTCATAGGACAAAAAGGTGACTGAGGATCTTTGTTCCATATTAATCAATTTATCTGTTCAATAAAATATATCAAATAGTTTTTATTTGTTAAAAATGTTAGACCACGAGTATTACTTGATTATGTCTAATTTATATATGACTTTACATATATTATGAATTATAGTTTTTTTTTAAATGCTGTAATTGAAATTCTCAAGACATTTTCAGTTTTCACGTTTAGGCTTATGTTATATTAAGGGTCTAGAAAACCTGAAGCTAAAATGTGTGATATATGCATCATGAAGGTGTGAGCATGACTTGTCTTGTTATTGGTGTTGTTTTACAAAGCTTGTTAAATACAACAAATGCTGTTTTTTTTTTCTTCACAGTAAAACAAAACCTGAAATAATCAATGTACAACACAAGGGGTACATTTATCAAGCAGCAATTTGCTTGGATCACAGCTTTTAGAGGTATTTTTTGACAGACTACAAACTGCTGGATTTATTGTATACAGCAAATCGCCATCACAATTTTTTTTATATTGGAAAAATAACCAGCAGCATTTATTCAGCTGCAATTTTACAAACAGCAGGCAAATCTGCCCAAAAAGAAACAGATGTGTCTGTTCTCAACTTTGCTGTTAGGGCAACATATACTCACAGTGGGGCAAGTTGGTGTGCTGTGTTAAGCAAACCATCTTGCTCCATAGTTTCAAAAGCAATTCAGGTATTTTGATGGAAAGTTGAGCTGCTAGTCTGTATTGCACATCATGTGTACATCAAGAATACTTAATATGGCACGAATCACATAGACGGAGTATAATCCAACACACTTTATTTCCACCTCAGACAGAATACAACTTCACATGCAGGTTTTGCAGGTCAGGTTTTACAGGCAGTTCTTAAAACAGCAGTATAACATTCCAAGTTCTGATAATCACAAACAGTGCATAATCCGTACCTTCCAACTTTGAACAAGTAGGATGTGAGACTCCTGCAGTGCGATAAAGCCACGCCACCCATAAAAGGGGGCATGGTCTATTAAATAGGGGGATGGCTGAGTGGCACTGCCGCAATCGCAATCCACACCCCCTGTTACTGTGGGGGCATGGCCAGACCTGTATAAGTCCAGGGGTACTGCCAAATAAAGTAAGTCCTGGGATACTGCCGTATATGTGCAGTAGTACTGCTGTATAAGTCCAGTCCAGTGGTACTGTCGTATAAGTCCAGTGGTACTGCCGTATAAGTCATGGGGTACTGCTGTATAATTCCAGTGGTACTGCTGTATAAGTCCAGTGGTACTGCCGTATAAGTCCAGTGGTACTGCCGTACAGGGGCGTATCTACCCATTAGCCAGGATGGCACTTGCCAGGGGCGCCGGCCAAAGGGGGGCGTTACCTGTAGGTGCCAACCGTGGCCAGCGGGTAGTGAACCTGCCGGCATCCTGTCAAGTGAGTACAGCGACATGAACAAGCTGCTGCGACCGCCCCCCTCGGACCCCGGAAGTAACAGCTAAGTTTACAGCACAAAGACGGACACTGGTGAACCCCCATTGCCGCAATACTGTGTAGCATGAGCTCTGCTAGAGGGGGAGAGCAGGTAAGAGATGCTGTACAGCTGAGTACATCCAGGACCAGCACACCAAGCAGGCGGGAGGACCACCTACACACACGCACACGCTGACCACAGCCACAGCAAGCAACAACAGGGAGATGGAGAGAGGGCAGACATTGAGTTACAACCCCCAGCCCCACACCAAGGAGAAAGTGTAATTAAACAGGTACTATATGAGGTTGGCACACCAGGATTGACCATGTACTGTGTACCAACTTACTTAACCCCTGGGGACCCAGCTATAGCAACTTTATTTACGTGGTATTGATACTACAACTGCAGCCACTACACTATTAACTTCCATAGCCAAGCACATATACTATATGGGGACCTTTACCTGAATTTTTCCTCTGGACTGTTCAAAGTATGATTCTCTAAGAATTGTGGTAACATTTTTATTTGTCTTTTAATAACTGTTATTTTATTTGGATTTTTTTTATCTGTCCCACATTTAGTTATAATGTACTGAATAGATTCCATTGTTGCATGAATTTTAAAATTCTGCTTATTATTCTAAATGTAATATTGTTTGCAGTAAATTGTTTTTATGCACTAGACTAGATGCTTACCAAGCTTATTCACTATATAGGGGGGTATTAAGTAGCAGTCGCCACTGAGATGTGATTGCATCTCCCACGCTGTCCCCTGCAGTGCGCATGTGCAGGACCCTCTAGGCACGTGCACAGACGGGGAGATGAGATCGCATTGCCAGGAACACCTCTGCCTGTTTGACATACAGTACATTTTATATCTGTGTAGTTTAGTATTGTGAGGCATCTGTAGTCTAGCATAATAAACTACATAGTTAAATAGGTGGATGTAATTCTATTAAAAAAAAAGACTTAGGGGCAAAGATTCAGCTCTGTGTAATACCTACTACCTCACCCACTCCTAGCCACGCCCATGCATTTGCAGGTGAGTAGTTCTACAAGGGGTACTACTGTGTGGCGTAAAATGAATAAGGGGTACTACAGTGTGACATAATGTGATTAAGGGGACTACTTTGTGGCATAACGTGAGTAAGTGGTACTACTGTGACATAAAATGATTAATGGGACTACTACTGTATGTGGTGTAATATAAATAAGGTTGCACTGCTGTGTGGTGTAATATGAATAAGGTTGCACTACTGTGTGGTGTAATTTAGAATATAAGGGGGCGCCAGTCCAATAATCTGCCAGGGGCACTCAGATCCCTAGATACACCCCTGCTGCCGTATAAGTCCAGTCCAGTGGAACTGCCGTATAAGTCCAGTGGTAAAGCCGTATAAGTCCAGGGGTACTGCTTTATACAGTAAATCCAGGGATCCTGCTGTATATGTGCAGTAGAACTGCCGTACAAGTCCAGTCCAGTGGTACTGCCGTATAAATTCAGTGGTACTGCCGTATAAGTCCAGTGGTACTGCTGTATAAGTCCAGTGGTACTGCTGTATAAGTCCAGTGATACTGGCATATACAGTATGACCAGTGGTACTGCCGTATAAGCGAGACCATCGGTACTGCTGTATAAGTCCAGTTGTACTGCCAAATAAGTCCAGTGGTACTGCCGTATAAGTCCAGTAGTACTGCCGTATAAGTCCAGTGGTACTGCCGTATAAGTCCAGTGGTACTGCCGTATAAGTACAGTCCAGTGGTACTACCATATAAATCCAGTGGTACTGCTGTATAAGTCCAGGGGTACTGCCATATACAGTAAGTCCAGGGATACTGCCGTATATCTGCAGTAGTACTGCCGTATAAGTCCAGTCCAGTGGTACTGCCGTATAAGTCCAGTGGTACTGCCGTATAGGTCCAGTGGTACTGCTGTATAAGTCCAGTGGTACTGCGTTTAGGTACATTCCAGTGTTACTGCCATAAAAGTCCAGTGGTACTGCCGTATAAGTCCAGGGATACTGCCATATAAGTCCAAGGGTACAGCCGTATAAGTCCAGTGGTGCTGCTGTATAAGTTCAGTCCAGTTGTACTGCCATATAAGTCCAGTGGTACTGCCGTAAAAGTCCAGTCCAGTGGTACTGCCGTATAAGTCCAGTGGTACTGCCGTACAAGTCTATTGGTACTGCTGTATTAGACCAGTCCAGTGGTACTGCCGTATAAGTCCAGTGGTACTGCTGTATAAGTCCAGTAGTACTGCCGTATAAGTCAAGTGGTTCTGCCGTATAAGTCCAGTGGTACTGCCGTGTAAGTCCGGGGGTACTGCCATATAAGTTCAGGGGTACTACCGTATAAGCCCATTGGTACTGCTGTATAAGTCAAGTCCATTGGCACTGCAATATAAGTCCAGAGGTACTGCCGTATAAGTCCAGTCCAGTGGTACTGCCGTATAAGTCCAGTGGCACTGCCGTAAAAGTCCAGTGGCACTGCCGTAAAAGTCCAGTGGTACTGTCGTATAAGTCCAGGGTTACTGCCATATAGGTAATGATATTTTATCTCAGCATGTATTCATATAATAGCTCAGTCCGGATCAGAAAGTCTCTCTCCTCAATTAAAAGACATCCACACTCAATTGTGCATTGTGATCTGACACTGAGGAAGCCGCCGATGCAATAGAAGGGGTGGAAACGCATCTGTCATTACAGGAGTTAGTAGCGGAGACATCGACGGGCCGGCCGGCCGCAGGCATAAGCAACCCCACTGAGGTTGGGAGGAGAAACACGCCGCAGAGAGAACCCGGAGGCTCCAGATAAGGCTCTAACCAGCCGGGAGGGGTTTATCCAAGAACACTGCACAGGCATAGTATTATACCCTGAAAAAGTGAAATGCTATAATTGCTTTATAAGAGGCTTTAATCACGTATGATCTGCCTAGCTAAACGGCAGAAGCCCGAAATGCGGATAATGCGGTTCTAAGTGCACAATTGAGTGTGGATGTCTTTTAATTGAGGAGAGAGACTTTCTTATCTGGACTGAGCTATTATATGAATACATGCTGAGATAAAATATCATTACCTAAAAGGAGAAATACTCTGCATAGTTGCATGTCACCAACCAAAAAAGCGCTGGACAATCTATCTTGGTTTAAATCTATTGGAAGTGATATAACCAATATTGCAAGAGAAAGGTATTAATGGTTCATTTATAGCGTATAAATTCAGGATACAAAGTGTATTAGGCATATATACTGGAATCAAGAAATATATCCTCTATTATTAGACCCATTAGCAATATAATAATTGTTTTTTTATATTATAAATTTTTATGTGATGCTGGCCGGCATCTAGTATTATATGTGTTTGTATGTATTTATATATGTCTAGAGATTAATTTTATGTGATAATAAATATCCATATCAGAGTGAATTGCGCAGTCCCAGTTTTGTTTTTTGTAATTATATATTAAGGGTTAAAACCAAAGACCCTTTGGGATTGCTGCATTCTTCTGTAGTCAATCACAGCGCCAGGTGTTTTTTGGCTTTTTATTAACTGCCATATAAGTCCAACGGTACTGCCATATAAGTCCAGTGGTACTGCTGTAGAAGTCCAGTCCAGTGGTACTGCCATATAAGTCCAGGGGTACTGCCGTATATAAGTCCAGTGGTACTGCCATATAAGTCCAATCCAGTGGCACTGCCATATAAGTCTAGTGGTACTGCCGTAATAGTCCAGTCCAGTGGTACTGCCGCATAAGTCCAGTGGTACTGCCATATAAGTCCAATGCTAGTGCGTTTTAGTACAGTCCAGTGGTACTGATGTAAAAGCCCAGTGGTAATGTCGTATAAGTCCAGGGTTACTGCCATATAAGTCCACAGGCACTTCCGTATAAGTCCAGTGGTACTGCTGTATAAGTCCAGTCCATTGGCACTGCAATATAAGTCCAGAGGTGCTGCCGTAAAAGTCTGGTCCAGTGGTACTGCCATATAAGTCCAGTCCACTGGTACTGCCATATAAGTCCAGTCCAGTGGTACTGCCATATAAGTCCAGTCCAGTGGTACTGCCGTAGAGGTCCAGTGGCACTGCCGTAAAAGTCCAGTGGTACTGTTGTATAAGTCCAGGGATACTGCCATATAAGACCAAGGGTACTGCCATATAAGTCCAGTGGTACTGCCGTATAAGTCCAGTCCAGTGGTACTGCCATAAAAGTCCAGTCCGGTGGTACTGCCGTATAAGTCCAGTCCAGTGGTACTGCCGTATAAGTCCAGTGGTACTGCCATATAAGTCCAGTCCAGTTGTACTGCTGCATAAGTCCAGTGGTACTGCCATATAAGTAGAGTAGTACTGCTGTATAAGTCCAGTGGTATTGCCATATAAGTCCAGTCCAGTGGTACTACCGTATAAGTCCAGTGGTACTGCTGTATAAGTCCAGTCCATTGGTACTGCTGTATAAGTCCAGTGATACTGCCATATAAGTCCAACAGTACTGTTGTATAAGTCCAGTGGTACTGCCGTATAAGTCCAGTCCAGTGGTACTGCCATATAAATCCAGTGGTACTGCCATATAAGTCCAGGGGCACTGCCATAAACAGTAAGTCCAGGGATAATGCTGTATATGTGCAGTACAACTGCTGTATAATTACAGCCCATTGGTACCGCTGTATAAGTCCAGTGGAACTGCCGTATAAGTGCAGTCCAGTGGTACTGCTGTATAAGTCCAGTAGTACTGCCGTATAAGTTTAGTCCATTGGCACTGCAATATAAGTCTAGTGGTACTGCCATAAAAGTCCAGTCCAGTGGTACTGCCATAAAAGTCCAGTGGTACTGCCATAAAAGTCCAGTGGTACTGCCATAAAAGTCCAGTGCAGTGGTACTGCCGTATTGGTCCAGTGGTACTGCCGTATAAGTCCATTCCAGTGTTACTGCTGTAAAAGTCCAGTGGTACTGCTGTATAAGTCCAGGGATACTGCCATATAAGTCCAAGGGTACAGCCGTATAAGTCCAGTGGTGCTGCTGTATAAGTCCAGTCCAGTGGTACTGCCATATAAGTCCAGTGGTACTGCCATATAAGTCCAGTCCAGTGGTACTGCCATATAAGTCCAGTCCAGTGGTACTGCCGTATAGGTCCAGTGGCACTGCCGTAAAAGTCCAGTGGTACTGTTGTATAAGTCCAGGGATACTGCCATATAAGTCCAAGGGTACTGCCATATAAGTCCAGTGGTACCGCCATATAAGTCCAGTCCAGTGATACTGCCATATAAGTACTGGGGTACTGCCGTATAAGTCCAGTCCAGTGGCAGTGCCCTATATGTCTAGTGGTACTGCCATAAAAGTCCAGTCCGGTGGTACTGCCATATAAGTCCAGTCCAGTGGTACTGCCGTATAGGTCCAGTGGTAGTGCTGTATAAGTCCAGTGGTACTGCATTTAGGTCCATTCCAGTGGTACTGCCGTAAAAGTCCAGTGGTACTGCCATATAAGTCCAAGGGTACAGCCGTATAAGTCCAGTGGTGCTGCTGTATAAGTCCAGTCTAGTTGTACTGCTATATAAGTCCAGTGGCACTGCCGTATAAGTCCAGTCTAGTGGCACTGCCATAAAAGTCCAATGGTACTGCCGTAAAAGTCCAGTCCAGTGGTACTGCTGTATAAGTCCAGTGGTACTGCCGTACAAGTCTATTGGTTCTGTTGTATTAGACCAGTCCAGTGGTACTGCCACATAAGTCCAGTAGTACTGCCGTATAAGTCCAGTGGTACTGCTGTATAAGTCCAGTCCAGTAGTACTGCCATATAAGTCAAGTGGTTCTGCTGTATAAGTCCAGTGGTACTGCCATGTAAGTCCAGTGGTACTGCCATGTAAGTCCAGGGGTACTGCCGTATTAGTCCAGGGGTACTGCCGTATTTGTCCAGTGGTACTGCCGTATAAGTCCAGGGGTACTGCCGTATAAGTCCAGGGGTACTGCCAAATAAAGTAAGTCCTTTGAAACTGCCGTATATGTGCAGTAGTACTGCCGTATAAGTCCAGTCCAGTGGCACTGCCATATAAGTCTAGTGGTACTGCCGTAAAAGTCCTGTCCAGTGGTACTGCCGTATAAGTCCAGTGGTACTGCCATATAAGTCCAGTGGCACTGCCATATAAGTCTAGTGGTACTGCCGTAAAAGTCCATTCCAGTGGTACTGCCGCATAAGTTCAGTGGTACTGCCGTATAAGTCCAGTGGTACTGCCATATAAGTCCAATGTTAGTGCGTTTTAGTACAGTCCAGTGGTACTGCCGTATAAGTCCAGGGTTACTGCCATGTAAGTCCACAGGTACTGCCGTATAAGTCCAGTGGTACTGCTGTATAAGTCCAGTCCATTGGCACTGAAATATAAGTCCAGAGGTACTGCCGTAAAAGTTCAGTCCAGTGGTACTGCTGTATAGGTACAGTGGTACTGCTGTATAAGTCCAGTGGTACTGCGTTTAGGTACATTCCAGTGGGACTGCCATATAAGTCTAGTGGTACTGCCGTAAAAGTCCTGTCCACTGGTACTGCCGTATAAGTCCAGGGGTACTGCCGTATAAGTCATGGGGTACTGCCAAATAAAGTAAGTCCTCTGAAACTGCCGTATATGTGCAGTAGTACTGCCGTATAAGTCCAGTCCAGTGGCACTGCCATATAAGTCTAGTGGTACTGCCGTAAAAGTCCTGTCCAGTGGTACTGCCGTATAAGTCCAGTGGTACTGCCATATAAGTCCAGTGGCACTGCCATATAAGTCTAGTGGTACTGCCATAAAAGTCCATTCCAGTGGTACTGCCGCATAAGTCCAGTGGTACTGCCGTATAAGTCCAGTGGTACTGCCATATAAGTCCAATGTTAGTGCGTTTTAGTACAGTCCAGTGGTACTGCCGTATAAGTCCAGGGTTACTGCCATGTAAGTCCACAGGTACTGCCGTATAAGTCCAGTGGTACTGCTGTATAAGTCCAGTCCATTGGCACTGAAATATAAGTCCAGAGGTACTGCCGTAAAAGTTCAGTCCAGTGGTACTGCCGTATAGGTCCAGTGGTACTGCGTTTAGGTACATTCCAGTGGTACTGCCATAAAAGTCCAGTGGTATTGCCGTATAAGTCCAGGGATACTGCCATATAAGTCCAAGGGTACAGCCGTATAAGCCCAGTGGTGCTGCTGTATAAGTCCAGTCCTGTTGTACTGCCATATAAGTCCAGTGGTACTGCTGTAAAAGTCCAGTCCAGTGGTACTGCCGTATAAGTCCAGTGGTACTGCCGTACAAAATCTAGGGGGAGGGGGACCAACCTTTGGCGCTACTGGTTAATATTTATTTACAATGGAACACAATTTTCTGCAACTAATATAAATTTAGATGTGTGTAGTTATGCAACAGTGTATAAATGAAATGTTTCTAAATAACAGATTGTTTATTTGATAAAAATATTTAAAAGTTTATGACAATAATGATTTAAACCTTAGTGCTCTACATATTGCTAGCAAACAATGAGATTTAAACTGATAATTAATGAAATTAAAAAGGCTAAAATCTATTGGTATTAAACACGTAATAAATAACACTGCGTTTAGAAAGAATGAAGGAGACCGGTCTCTTTCTTTTTACGGTAATATTGGATTAATGAGTGTGTCCCGGCAGGGCCGGTTGTGTCCACAAGAAAGTCCGGTTTTTAGTGAGTTCCTGATAGTCCGTGAAGGTAGATTGTAATCACAGTGATTTGGTTTTCAGGTGATAAAAGTTATTAGGAGTCGCTTACGTGTCTTCACCCTAATCAGGGCTGGGGAGTCCGTGCGTGTCTAGTGGTGCTGCAGGTGTCTTGTCTCCGTAGCCGCGGTTTGTTACAGGCGCCTGTAACCCCGGTTTCCATGATGTTGTCTCGCCGGCGTCTTCCAGGGAATCGGGATCTCCGGGTTTCGGATGGACAAAGGGGGCGTGGTCTACCACGCCCCCTTTGTCCATCCGAAACCCGGAGATCCCGATTCCCTGGAAGACGCCGGCGAGACAACATCAAGGAAACCGGGGTTACAGGCGCCTGTAACAAACCGCGGCTACGGAGACAAGACACCTGCAGCACCACTAGACACGCACGGACTCCCCAGCCCTGATTAGGGCGAAGACACGTAAGCGACTCCTAATAACTTTTATCACCTGAAAACCAAATCACTGTGATTGCAATCTACCTTCACGGACTATCAGGAACTCACTAAAAACCGGACTTTCTTGTGGACACAACCGGCCCTGCCGGGACACACTCATTAATCCAAAATTACCGTAAAAAGAAAGAGACCGGTCTCCTTCATTCTTTCTAAACGAAGTGTTATTTATTACGTGTTTAATACCAATAGATTTTAGCCTTTTTAATTTCATTAATTATCAGTTTAAATCTCATTGTTTGCTAGCAATATGTAGAGCACTAAGGTTTAAATCATTATTGTCATAAACTTGTAAATATTTTTATCAAATAAACAATCTGTTATTCAGAAACATTTCATTTATACACTGTTGCATAACTACACACATCTAAATTTATATTAGTTGCAGAAAATTGTGTTCCATTGTAAATAAATATTAACCAGTAGCGCCAAAGGTTGGTCCCCCTCCCCCTAGATTTTGTAAAGCATGGAAACAAACGAAAAGAGTTTCCTACTCCAACCTGGGCTGCTCGGATACACAAATACACAAGTAAACATTTTAGGGAGCGCAGAGCACACCCCCAGCTACACAGTACTGCCGTACAAGTCTATTGGTACTGCTGTATTAGACCAGTCCAGTGGCACTGCTGTATAAGTCCAGTCCAGTAGTACTGCCGTATAAGTCAAGTGGTTCTGCCGTATAAGTCCAGTGGTACTGCCGTGTAAGTCCAGGGGTACTGCCATATAAGTTCAGGGGTACTACCGTATAAGTCCATTGGTACTGCTGTATAAGTCAAGTCCATTGGCACTGCAATATAAGTCCAGAGGTACTGCCGTAAAAGTCCAGTCCAGTGGTACTGCCGTATAAGTCCAGTGATACTGCCGTAAAAGTCCAGTGATACTGTCGTATAAGTCCAGGGATACTGCCATATAAGTCCAAGGGTACTGCCATATAAGTCCAAGGGTACTGCCATATAAGTCCAGTGGTACTGCTGTATAAGTCCAGTCCAGTGGTACTGCCATATAAGTCCAGGGGTACTGCCTTATATAAGTCCAGTGGTACTGCCATATAAGTCCAGTCCAGTGGCACTGCCATATAAGTCTAGTGGTACTGCCGTAAAAGTCCAGTCCAGTGGTACTGCCACATAAGTCCAGTGGTACCGCCGCATAAGTCCAGTGGTACTGCCATATAAGTCCAATGCTAGTGCGTTTTAGTACAGTCCAGTGGTACTGATGTAAAAGCCCAGTGGTACTGTCGTATAAGTCCAGGGTTACTGCCATATAAGTCTACAGGCACTTCCGTATAAGTCCAGTGGTGCTGCTGTATAAGTCCAGTCCATTGGCACTGCAATATAAGTCCAGAGGTACTGCCGTAAAAGTCCAGTCCAGTGGTACTGCCATATAAGTCCAGTCCAGTGGTAATGCCATATAAGTCCAGTCCAGTGGTACTGCCATATAAGTCCAGTCCAGTGGTACTGCCGTAGAGGTCCAGTGGCACTGCCGTAAAAGTCCAGTGGTACTGTCGTATAAGTCCAGGGATACTGCCATATAAGACCAAGGGTACTGCCATATAAGTCCAGTGGTACTGCTGTATAAGTCCAGTCCAGTGATACTGCCATATAAGTACAGGGGTACTGCCGTATATAAGTCCAGTGGTACTGCTGTATAAGTCCAGTCCAGTGGTACTGCCGTAAAAGTCCAGTCCGGTGGTACTGCCGTATAAGTCCAGTGGTACTGCCATATAAGTCCAGTCCAGTGGTACTGCTGCATAAGTCCAGTGGTACTGCCGTAGAGGTCCAGTGGCACTGCCGTAAAAGTCCAGTGGTACTGTCGTATAAGTCCAGGGATACTGCCATATAAGACCAAGGGTACTGCCATATAAGTCCAGTGGTACTGCTGTAGAAGTCCAGTCCAGTGATACTGCCAAATAAGTACAGGGGTACTGCCGTATATAAGTCCATTGGTACTGCCGTATAAGTCCAGTCCAGTGGTACTGCCATAAAAGTCCAGTCCGGTGGTACTGCCGTATAAGTCCAGTGGTACTGCCATATAAGTCCAGTCCAGTGGTACTGCTGCATAAGTCCAGTGGTACTGCCATATAAGTCCAATGTTAGTGTGTTTTAGTACAGTCCAGTGGTATTGATGTAAAAGTCCAGTGGTACTGCCGTATAAGTCCAGTCCAGTGGTACTGCTGCATAAGTCCAGTGGTACTGCTGCATAAGTCCAGTGGTACTGCCATATAAGTCCAGTAGTACTGCTGTATAAGTCCAGTGGTATTGCCATATAAGTCCAGTCCAGTAGTACTGCCGTATAAGTCCAGTGGTACTGCTGTATAAGTCCAGGTGTACTGCTGTATAAATCCAGGGATACTGCCATATAAGTCCAAGGGTACTGCCATATAAGTCCATGGGTACTGCCATATAAGTCCAGTGGTACTGCTGTATAAGTCCAGTCCAGTGGTACTGCCATATAAGTCCAGGGGTACTGCCGTATATAAGTCCAGTGGTGCTGCCGTAAAAGTCCAGTCCAGTGGTACTGCCGCATAAGTCCAGTGGTACTGCCGCATAAGTCCAGTGGTACTGCCATATAAGTCCAATGCTAGTGCGTTTTAGTACAGTCCAGTGGTACTGATGTAAAAGCCCAGTGGTACTGTCATATAAGCCCAGAGTTACTGCCATATAAGTCCACAGGCACTTCCGTATAAGTCCAGTGTTACTGCTGTATAAGTCCAGTCCATTGGCACTGCAATATAAGTCCAGAGGTACTGCTGTAAAAGTACAGTCCAGTGGTACTGCCATATAAGTCCAGTCCAGTGGTACTGCCATATAAGTCCAGTCCAGTGGTACTGCCGTAGAGGTCCAGTGGTACTGCCGTAGAGGTCCAGTGGCACTGCCGTAAAAGTCCAGTGGTACTGTCGTATAAGTCCAGGGATACTGCCATATAAGACCAAGGGTACTGCCATATAAGTCCAGTGGTACTGCTGTATAAGTCCAGTCCAGTGATACTGCCATATAAGTACAGGGGTACTGCCGTATATAAGTCCAGTGGTACTGCTGTATAAGTCCAGTCCAGTGGTACTGCTGTAAAAGTCCAGTCCGGTGGTACTGCCGTATAAGTCCAGTGGTACTGCCATATAAGTCCAGTCCAGTGGTACTGCTGCATAAGTCCAGTGGTACTGCCGTAGAGGTCCAGTGGCACTGCCGTAAAAGTCCAGTGGTACTGTCGTATAAGTCCAGGGATACTGCCATATAAGACCAAGGGTACTGCCATATAAGTCCAGTGGTACTGCTGTAGAAGTCCAGTCCAGTGATACTGCCAAATAAGTACAGGGGTACTGCCGTATATAAGTCCATTGGTACTGCCGTATAAGTCCAGTCCAGTGGTACTGCCATAAAAGTCCAGTCCGGTGGTACTGCCGTATAAGTCCAGTGGTACTGCCATATAAGTCCAGTCCAGTGGTACTGCTGCATACGTCCAGTGGTACTGCCATATAAGTCCAATGTTAGTGTGTTTTAGTACAGTCCAGTGGTATTGATGTAAAAGTCCAGTGGTACTGCCGTATAAGTCCAGTCCAGTGGTACTGCTGCATAAGTCCAGTGGTACTGCTGCATAAGTCCAGTGGTACTGCCATATAAGTCCAGTAGTACTGCTGTATAAGTCCAGTGGTATTGCCATATAAGTCCAGTCCAGTAGTACTGCCGTATAAGTCCAGTGGTACTGCTGTATAAGTCCAGGTGTACTGCTGTATAAATCCAGGGATACTGCCATATAAGTCCATGGGTACTGCCATATAAGTCCAGTGGTACTGCTGTATAAGTCCAGTCCAGTGGTACTGCCATATAAGTCCAGGGGTACTGCCGTATATAAGTCCAGTGGTGCTGCCGTAAAAGTCCAGTCCAGTGGTACTGCCGCATAAGTCCAGTGGTACTGCCGCATAAGTCCAGTGGTACTGCCATATAAGTCCAATGCTAGTGCGTTTTAGTACAGTCCAGTGGTACTGATGTAAAAGCCCAGTGGTACTGTCATATAAGCCCAGAGTTACTGCCATATAAGTCCACAGGCACTTCCGTATAAGTCCAGTGTTACTGCTGTATAAGTCCAGTCCATTGGCACTGCAATATAAGTCCAGAGGTACTGCTGTAAAAGTACAGTCCAGTGGTACTGCCATATAAGTCCAGTCCAGTGGTACTGCCATATAAGTCCAGTCCAGTGGTACTGCCGTAGAGGTCCAGTGGTACTGCCGTAGAGGTCCAGTGGCACTGCCGTAAAAGTCCAGTGGTACTGTCGTATAAGTCCAGGGATACTGCCATATAAGACCAAGGGTACTGCCATATAAGTCCAGTGGTACTGCTGTATAAGTCCAGTCCAGTGATACTGCCATATAAGTACAGGGGTACTGCCGTATATAAGTCCAGTGGTACTGCTGTATAAGTCCAGTCCAGTGGTACTGCTGTAAAAGTCCAGTCCGGTGGTACTGCCGTATAAGTCCAGTGGTACTGCCATATAAGTCCAGTCCAGTGGTACTGCTGCATAAGTCCAGTGGTACTGCCGTAGAGGTCCAGTGGCACTGCCGTAAAAGTCCAGTGGTACTGTCGTATAAGTCCAGGGATACTGCCATATAAGACCAAGGGTACTGCCATATAAGTCCAGTGGTACTGCTGTAGAAGTCCAGTCCAGTGATACTGCCAAATAAGTACAGGGGTACTGCCGTATATAAGTCCATTGGTACTGCCGTATAAGTCCAGTCCAGTGGTACTGCCATAAAAGTCCAGTCCGGTGGTACTGCCGTATAAGTCCAGTGGTACTGCCATATAAGTCCAGTCCAGTGGTACTGCTGCATAAGTCCAGTGGTACTGCCATATAAGTCCAATGTTAGTGTGTTTTAGTACAGTCCAGTGGTATTGATGTAAAAGTCCAGTGGTACTGCCGTATAAGTCCAGTCCAGTGGTACTGCTGCATAAGTCCAGTGGTACTGCTGCATAAGTCCAGTGGTACTGCCATATAAGTCCAGTAGTACTGCTGTATAAGTCCAGTGGTATTGCCATATAAGTCCAGTCCAGTAGTACTGCCGTATAAGTCCAGTGGTACTGCTGTATAAGTCCAGGTGTACTGCTGTATAAATCCAGGGATACTGCCATATAAGTCCAAGGGTACTGCCATATAAGTCCATGGGTACTGCCATATAAGTCCAGTGGTACTGCTGTATAAGTCCAGTCCAGTGGTACTGCCATATAAGTCCAGGGGTACTGCCGTATATAAGTCCAGTGGTGCTGCCGTAAAAGTCCAGTCCAGTGGTACTGCCGCATAAGTCCAGTGGTACTGCCGCATAAGTCCAGTGGTACTGCCATATAAGTCCAATGCTAGTGCGTTTTAGTACAGTCCAGTGGTACTGATGTAAAAGCCCAGTGGTACTGTCATATAAGCCCAGAGTTACTGCCATATAAGTCCACAGGCACTTCCGTATAAGTCCAGTGTTACTGCTGTATAAGTCCAGTCCATTGGCACTGCAATATAAGTCCAGAGGTACTGCTGTAAAAGTACAGTCCAGTGGTACTGCCATATAAGTCCAGTCCAGTGGTACTGCCATATAAGTCCAGTCCAGTGGTACTGCCGTAGAGGTCCAGTGGTACTGCCGTAGAGGTCCAGTGGCACTGCCGTAAAAGTCCAGTGGTACTGTCGTATAAGTCCAGGGATACTGCCATATAAGACCAAGGGTACTGCCATATAAGTCCAGTGGTACTGCTGTATAAGTCCAGTCCAGTGATACTGCCATATAAGTACAGGGGTACTGCCGTATATAAGTCCAGTGGTACTGCTGTATAAGTCCAGTCCAGTGGTACTGCTGTAAAAGTCCAGTCCGGTGGTACTGCCGTATAAGTCCAGTGGTACTGCCATATAAGTCCAGTCCGGTGGTACTGCTGCATAAGTCCAGTGGTACTGCCGTAGAGGTCCAGTGGCACTGCCGTAAAAGTCCAGTGGTACTGTCGTATAAGTCCAGGGATACTGCCATATAAGACCAAGGGTACTGCCATATAAGTCCAGTGGTACTGCTGTAGAAGTCCAGTCCAGTGATACTGCCAAATAAGTACAGGGGTACTGCCGTATATAAGTCCATTGGTACTGCCGTATAAGTCCAGTCCAGTGGTACTGCCATAAAAGTCCAGTCCGGTGGTACTGCCGTATAAGTCCAGTGGTACTGCCATATAAGTCCAGTCCAGTGGTACTGCTGCATAAGTCCAGTGGTACTGCCGTAGAGGTCCAGTGGCACTGCCGTAAAAGTCCAGTGGTACTGTCGTATAAGTCCAGGGATACTGCCATATAAGACCAAGGGTACTGCCATATAAGTCCAGTGGTACTGCTGTAGAAGTCCAGTCCAGTGATACTGCCAAATAAGTACAGGGGTACTGCCGTATATAAGTCCATTGGTACTGCCGTATAAGTCCAGTCCAGTGGTACTGCCATAAAAGTCCAGTCCGGTGGTACTGCCGTATAAGTCCAGTGGTACTGCCATATAAGTCCAGTCCAGTGGTACTGCTGCATAAGTCCAGTGGTACTGCCATATAAGTCCAATGTTAGTGTGTTTTAGTACAGTCCAGTGGTATTGATGTAAAAGTCCAGTGGTACTGCCGTATAAGTCCAGTCCAGTGGTACTGCTGCATAAGTCCAGTGGTACTGCTGCATAAGTCCAGTGGTACTGCCATATAAGTCCAGTAGTACTGCTGTATAAGTCCAGTGGTATTGCCATATAAGTCCAGTCCAGTAGTACTGCCGTATAAGTCCAGTGGTACTGCTGTATAAGTCCAGGTGTACTGCTGTATAAATCCAGGGATACTGCCATATAAGTCCAAGGGTACTGCCATATAAGTCCATGGGTACTGCCATATAAGTCCAGTGGTACTGCTGTATAAGTCCAGTCCAGTGGTACTGCCATATAAGTCCAGGGGTACTGCCGTATATAAGTCCAGTGGTGCTGCCGTAAAAGTCCAGTCCAGTGGTACTGCCGCATAAGTCCAGTGGTACTGCCGCATAAGTCCAGTGGTACTGCCATATAAGTCCAATGCTAGTGCGTTTTAGTACAGTCCAGTGGTACTGATGTAAAAGCCCAGTGGTACTGTCATATAAGCCCAGAGTTACTGCCATATAAGTCCACAGGCACTTCCGTATAAGTTCAGTGTTACTGCTGTATAAGTCCAGTCCATTGGCACTGCAATATAAGTCCAGAGGTACTGCTGTAAAAGTACAGTCCAGTGGTACTGCCATATAAGTCCAGTCCAGTGGTACTGCCATATAAGTCCAGTCCAGTGGTACTGCCGTAGAGGTCCAGTGGTACTGCCGTAGAGGTCCAGTGGCACTGCCGTAAAAGTCCAGTGGTACTGTCGTATAAGTCCAGGGATACTGCCATATAAGACCAAGGGTACTGCCATATAAGTCCAGTGGTACTGCTGTATAAGTCCAGTCCAGTGATACTGCCATATAAGTACAGGGGTACTGCCGTATATAAGTCCAGTGGTACTGCTGTATAAGTCCAGTCCAGTGGTACTGCTGTAAAAGTCCAGTCCGGTGGTACTGCCGTATAAGTCCAGTGGTACTGCCATATAAGTCCAGTCCAGTGGTACTGCTGCATAAGTCCAGTGGTACTGCCGTAGAGGTCCAGTGGCACTGCCGTAAAAGTCCAGTGGTACTGTCGTATAAGTCCAGGGATACTGCCATATAAGACCAAGGGTTTAAACCCCCCCCCTCCCTTTTCCTCCCCCCTCCCTCCCCCCCCCCTAATTTTCCAACCCCCTCTTCCCCCCTCCCCCTTTCCCCCCCCCCTGACCTGCTCTCCCCCTCCCTTCCCCCCCCCCCCCTTCCCTTTCTCTTTTTTCTTACCCCCTCTGGTTTTTTCTGACAATATTCTGGAAGATATTATATTATATATATGTATTTTAGATGGTAGGACTAACTGGCAGACATACATCTGATTTTTATTTTATATATATTTCTATATTGTATATTTATTCTTTATATGTTGTGTGGTATTATTGTATTAGATTATGTTTTTATTCTAAGACTTTTTTATTATTATAAATGCTTTATGCAGTAATGATATGTTGGAACGCAAAATGTCCGCAGGTGGAACGCAAATTACGGAAGCCGGAAGTAGGTGCCTGTTTTAATGATTAAATTAATGAATGCACCCTTGTGTAATGAGATGGCCGGCAATGAGATATAATGAAAGGAGGATAAATAGCACCTAGCAGGACACTCATTATACACGTCTGAGGAAGCCGCCGAGTATCCGGAAACGGAGAGGCGGAGAAACGCGTCACGTGATTTGGCGTAGCAGTCCGGCAGTTTGAGAGTGCGAGTGTTCGTCTGCTGCTGTGTTAGAGCTGGGACCAGCAGTTGCACGGACATTGCAGAGGGTCGAATGCTCTTTGGCTGAGAGATCCCCTGTGTCCGGATATCTATAAGAAAAACCTCCATTCAGCAAGACATCCCCGGTAAGAAAGTTACGGGAGGGAGGAGTATTTTCTAAACACTCAGCAAGGAGTGAACAACAAAAAAGTTATAAGGAATAACAGTCCCCGTCTTTTGAAAAAGCCCCCGTTAATTGTTAAATACGGGTGGGAGGAGGACATTGAACATTGTTCTTAAAGGACACCTGCATTCTCTGGATTCACTAATTAAGATTGCCATCTGGCTATTGGAATATAAATTAGGAGTGGATGACTAACCACATAAGTGAATGAGACTGCATGCCCGTGATTTTGGAGCAACACTAATTGCTTATAATTGATTTACAATTTTAAATTATTTATTTGTTATCATTGTACTAAAGTCTTATGAATTCTTATTTTATGTTAATATATGGCCATATATGTTGTTTGTGGAATTAAATTGATTTGATTAATTGATTTGTGACTGGACAGCGCTTCCTATTGAAACCTTGGTTTCAACATTTTAGTTTGCTTGCTACAAAGGGTATTTGCAATAACCCTGATTAGGAAGCTGCAGCTCAGTCTCAGGTGTAGTTTGCCAGTGGTCTAAAGGAACAGGCGCCGAGTATATACGGTTGGTTTTTTACTGCCATATAAGTCCAGTCCAGTGGTACTGCCATATAAGTCCAGTCCAGTGGTACTGCCGTAGAGGTCCAGTGGTACTGCCGTAGAGGTCCAGTGGCACTGCCGTAAAAGTCCAGTGGTACTGTCGTATAAGTCCAGGGATACTGCCATATAAGACCAAGGGTACTGCCATATAAGTCCAGTGGTACTGCTGTATAAGTCCAGTCCAGTGATACTGCCATATAAGTACAGGGGTAATGCCGTATATAAGTCCAGTGGTATTGCCGTATAAGTCCAGTCCAGTTGTACTGCCGTAAAAGTCTAGTCCGGTGGTACTGCCGTATAAGTCCAGTGGTACTGCCATATAAGTCCAGTCGAGTGGTACTGCTGCATAAGTCCAGTGGTACTGCCGTATAAGTCCAGTGGTACTGCCATATAAGTCCAGTGGTACTGCCATATAAGTCCAATGTTAGTGTGTTTTAGTACAGTCCAGTGGTATTGATGTAAAAGTCCAGTGGTACTGCCGTATAAGTCCAGTCCAGTGGTACTGCTGCATAAGTCCAGTGGTACTGCTGCATAAGTCCAGTAGTACTGCTGTATAAGTCCAGTGGTATTGCCATATAAGTCCAGTCCAGTGGTACTGCCGTATAAGTCCAGTGGTACTGCTGTATAAGTCCAGGTGTACTGCTGTATAAGTCCAGTGGTACTGGCGTATATGTCCAGTGGTACTGCCATATAAGTCCAGTCCATTGGTACTGCTGTTTAAGTCCAGTGATACTGCTGTATAAGTCCAGTGGTACTGCCATATAAGTCCAACAGTACTGTTGTATAAGTCCAGTGGTACTGCCGTATAAGTCCAGTCCAGTGGTACTGCCATATAAATCCAGTGGTACTGCCATATAAGTCCAGGGGCACTGCCATAAATAGTAAGTCCAGGGATACTGCCGTATATGTGCAGTACTACTGCTGTAATATTACAGCCCATTGGTACCGCTGTATAAGTCCAGTGATACTGCCGTATAAGTGCAGTCCAGTGGTACTGCCGTATAAGTCCAGTGGTACTGCCGTATAAGTGCAGTCCATTGGCACTGCAATATAAGTCTTGTGGTACTGCCATAAAAGTCCAGTCCAGTGGTACTGCCATAAAAGTCCAGTGGTACTGCCATAAAAGTCCAGTCCAGTGGTACTGCCGTATTGGTCCAGTGGTACTGCCGTATAAGTCCAGTGGTACTGTGTTTAGGTCTATTTCAGTGTTACTGCCGTAAAAGTCCAGTGGTACTGCTGTATAAATCTAGGGATACTGCCATATAAGTCCAAGGGTACAGCCGTATAAGTCCAGTGGTGCTGCTGTATAAGTCCAGTCCAGTGGTACTGCCATATAAGTCCAGTCCAGTGGTACTGCCATATAAGTCCAGTCCAGTGGTACTGCCGTGTAGGTCCAGTGGCACTGCCATAAAAGTCCAGTGGTACTGTCGTATAAGTCCAGGGATACTGCCATATAAGTCCAAGGGTACTGCCATATAAGTCCAGTGGTACTGCCATATAAGTCCAGTCCAGTGATACTGCCATATAAGTACAGGGGTACTGCCGTATAAGTCCAGTCCAGTGGCATTGCCCTATATGTCTAGTGGTACTGCCGTAAAAGTCCAGTCCAGTGGTACTGCCGTATAAGTCCAGTGGTACTGCCATATAAGTCCAGTCCAATGGTACTGCCGTATAGGTCCAGTGGTAGTGCTGTATAAGTCCAGTGGTACTGCGTTTAGGTCCATTCCAGTAGTACTGCCGTAAAAGTCCAGTGGTACTGCTGTATAAGTCCAGGGATACTGCCATATAAGTCCAAGGGTACAGCTGTATAAGTCCAGTGGTGCTGCTGTATAAGTCCAGTCTAGTTGTCCTGTTATATAAGTCCAGTGGTACTGCCGTAAAAGTCCAGTCTAGTGGCACTGCCATAAAAGTCCAATGGTACTGCCGTAAAAGTCCAGTCCAGTGGTACTGCTGTATAAGTCCAGTGGTACTGCCGTACAAGTCTATTGGTTCTGTTGTATTAGACCAGTCCAGTGGTACTGCCACAAAAGTCCAGTAGTACTGCCGTATAAGTCCAGTGGTACTGCTGTATAAGTCCAGTCCAGTAGTACTGCCATATAAGTCCAGGGGTACTGCCGTATTAGTCCAGGGGTACTGCCGTATAAGTCCAGGGGTACTGTCAAATAAAGTCCTCTGAAACTTCCGTATATGTGCAGTAGTACTGCCGTATAAGTCCAGTCCAGTGGTACTGCCGTATAAGGCCAGTGGTACTGCCATATAAATCCAGAGGTATTGCTGTATAAGCCCAGTCCAGTGGTACTGCCATATAAGTCCAGTGGTACTGCTGTATAAGTCATGGGGTACTGCCATATAAGTCCAGGGGTACTGCCATATAAGTCCAGGGGTACTACCGTATAAGTCCAGTCCATTGGCACTGCAATATAAGTCTAGTGGTACTGCCATAAAAGTCCAGTCCAGTGGTACTGCCATAAAAGTCCAGTGGTACTGCCATAAAAGTTCAGTCCAGTGGTACTGCCGTATAGGTCCAGTGGTACTGCTGTATAAGTCCAGTGATACTTTGTTTAGGTCCATTCCAGTGGTACTGCCGTAAAAGTCCAGTGGTACTGCCGTATAAGTCCAGGGATACTGCCATATAAGTCCAAGTGTCCAGCCGTATAAGTCCAGTGGTGCTGCTGTGTAAGTACAGTCCAGTTGTACTGCCATATAAGTCCAGTGGTACTGCCGTATAAGTCCAGTCTAGTGGCACTGCCATAAAAGTCCAGTGGTGCTGCCGTAAAAGTCCAGTCCAGTGGTACTGCCGTATAAGTACAGTGGTACTGCCGTACAAGTCTATTGGTACTGCTGTATTAGACCAGTCCAGTGGTACTGCCACATAAGTACAGTGGTACTGCCGTATAAGTCCAGTGGTACTGCTGTATAAGTCCTGTCCAGTAGTACTGCCATATAAGTCAAGTGGTTCTGCCGTATAAGTCCAGTGGTACTGCCGTGTAAGTACAGGGGTACTGCCATATAAGTCCAGGGGTACTACCGTATAAGTCCAGTGGTACTGCTGTATAAGTCCAGTCCATTGGCACTGCAATATAAGTCCAGAGGTACTGCCGTAAAAGTCCAGTGGTACTTCCGAATAAGTCCAGTGGCACTGCCGTAAAAGTCCAGTGGTACTGTCGTATAAGTCCAGAGATACTGCCATATAAGTCCAAGGGTACTGCCATATAAATCCAGTGGTACTGCTGTATTAATCCAGTCCAGTGGTACTGCCATATAAGTCCAGGGGTACTGCCGTATATAAGTCCAGTGGTACTGCCGTATAAGTCCAGTCCGGTGGCTCTGCCATATAAGTCTAGTGGTACTGCCGTAAAAGTCCAGTCCAGTGGTACTGCCGTATAAGTCCAGTGGTACTAATATATAAGTCCAATGTTAGTGCGTTTTAGTACAGTCCAGTGGTACTGATGTTAAAGTCCAGTGGTACTGCCGTATAAGTCCAGGGTTACTGCCATGTAAGTCCACAGGTACTGCCGTATAAGTCTAGTGGTACTGCTGTATAAGTCCAGTCCATTGGCACTGAAATATAAGTCCAGTGGTACTGCCGTAAAAGTTCAGTCCAGTGGTACTGCCATATAAGTCCAGTGGTAATGCCAAATAAGTCCAGTCCAGTGGTACTGCCATATATGTCCAGAGGTATTGCTGTATAAGCCCAGTCCAGTTGTACTGCCGTATAAGTCCAGTGGTACTGCTGTATAAGTCATGGGTTACTGCCATATAAGTCCAGTGGTACTGCCGTATAAGTCAAGTCCAGTGGTACTGCTGCATAAGTCCAGTGGTACTGCCATTTAAGTCCAGTAGTACTGCTGTATAAGTCCAGTGGTACTGCCATATACGTCCAGTCCAGTGGTACTGCCGTATAACTCCAGTGGTACTGCTGTATAAGTCCAGGTGTACTGCTGTATTAGTCCAGTGGTACTGCCATATAAGTCCAGTCCATTGGTACTGCTGTATAAGTCCAGTGGTACTGCCATATAAGTCCAATAGTACTGTTGTATAAGTCCAGTGGTACTGCCATATAAATCCAGTGGTACTGCCATATAAGTCCAGGGGTACTGCCATATAAGTCCAGGGTTACTGCCATAAACAGTAAATCCAGGGATACTGCCGTATATGTGCAGTACTACTGCTGTATAAGTACAGCCCATTGGTACCGCTGTATAAGTCCAGTGGTACTGCCGTATAAGTGCAGTCCAGGGGTACTGCCGTATAAGTCCAGTGGTACTGCCGTATAAGTCCAGGGGTACTGCCGTATAAGTCCAGGGGTACTGCCAAATAAAGTAGGTCCTGGGATACTGCCGTATATGTGCAGTAGTACTGCCGTATAAGTCCAGTCCAGTGGTACTGCCGTATAAGGCCAGTGGTAGTGCCATATAAGTCCAAAGGTATTGCTG
Source organism: Pseudophryne corroboree (assembly GCF_028390025.1). Lineage (NCBI taxonomy): Eukaryota > Metazoa > Chordata > Amphibia > Anura > Myobatrachidae > Pseudophryne > Pseudophryne corroboree. The sequence goes on from NC_086454.1 coordinate 191,002,141, forward strand.
TATAAGCCCAGTACAGTGGTAATGCTGTATAAGTTATGGGGTACTGCCATATAAGTCCAGGGGTACTGCCATATAAGTCCAGGGGTACTACCGTAAAAGTCCAGTGGTACTTCCGTATAAGTCCATTGGTACTGCCGTATAAGTCCAGTCCATTGGCACTGCAATATAAGTCTAGTGGTACTACCATAAAAGTCCAGTCCTGTGGTACTGCCATAAAAGTCCAGTGGTACTGCCGTATAGGTCCAGTGGTACTGTCGTATAAGTCCAGTGGTACTGCGTTTAGGTCCATTCCAGTGTTACTGCCGTAAAAGTCCAGTGGTAATGCTGTATAAGTCCAGGGATACTGCCATATAAGCCCAAGGTTACAGCCGTATAAGTCCAGTATTGCTGCTGTATAAGTCCAGTCCAGTGGTACTGCCATATAAGTCCAGTGGTACTGCCATATAAGTCCAGTTCAGTGGTACTGCCATATAAGTCCAGTCCAGTGGTACTGCCGTATAGGTCCAGTGGCACTGCCGTAAAAGTCCAGTGGTACTGTTGTATAAGTCCAGGGATACTGCCATATAAGTCCAAGGGTACTGCCATATAAGTCCAGTGGTACTGCTGTATAAGTCCAGTCCAGTGATACTGCCATATAAGTAAAGGGGTACTGCTGTATAAGTCCAGTCCAGTGACACTGCCCTATATGTCTAGTGGTACTGCCGTAAAAGTCCAGTCCGGTGGTACTGCCGTATAAGTCCAGTGGTACTGCCATATAAGTCCAATGTTAGTGTGTTTTAGTACAGTCCAGTGGTACTGCCGTATAAGTCTAGTTTAGTGGTACTGCTGCATAAGTCCAGTGGTACTGCCATATAAGTCCAGTAGTACTGTTGTATAAGTCCAGTGGTACTGCCATAAAAGTCCAGTCCAGTGGTACTGCCGTAAAAGTCCACTGGTACTGCTGTATAAGTCCAGGTGTACTGCTGTATAAGTCCAGTGGTACTGGCGTATATTTCCAGTGGTACTGCCATATAAGTCCAGTCCATTGGTACTGCTGTATAAGGCCAGTGATACTGCTGTATAAGTCCAGTGGTACTGCCATAAAAGTCCAGTAGTACTGTTGTATAAGTCCAGTGGTACTGCCGTATAAGTCCAGTCCAGTGGTACTGCCATATAAATCCAGTGGTACTGCCATAAACAGTAAGTCCAGGGATACTGCCATAATCAGTAAGTCCAGGGATACTGCCGTATATGTGCAGTACTACTGCTGTATAATTACAGCCCTTTGGTACCACTGTATAAGTCCAGTGGTACTGCCATATAAGTCCAGTAGTACTGCCATATAAGTCCAGTGGTACTGCCATATAAGTCCAGTTATACTGCCATATAAGTGCAGTCCAGTGGTACTGCCGTATAAGTCCAGTGGTACTGCCGTATAAGTCCAGGGGTACTACCAAATAAAGTAAGTCCTGGGATACTGCCGTATATGTGCAGTAGTACTACCGTATAAGTCCAGTCCTGTGGTACTGCCGTATAAGGCCAGTGGTAGGGCCATATAAGTCCAGAGGTATTGCTGTATAAGCCAAGTCCAGTGGTTCTGCCGTATAAGTCCAGTGGTACTGCCGTGTAAGTCCAGGGGTACTGCCATATAAGTCCAGGGGTACTACCGTATAAGTCCAGTGGTACTGCTGTATAAGTCCAGTCCATTGGCACTGCAATATAAGTCCAGAGGTACTGCCGTAAAAGTCCAGTGGTACTTCCGAATAAGTCCAGTGGCACTGCCGTAAAAGTCCAGTGGTACTGTCGTATAAGTCCAGAGATACTGCCATATAAGTCCAAGGGTACTGCCATATAAATCCAGTGGTACTGCTGTATTAATCCAGTCCAGTGGTACTGCCATATAAGTCCAGGGGTACTGCCGTATATAAGTCCAGTGGTACTGCCGTATAAGTCCAGTCCAGTGGCTCTGCCATATAAGTCTAGTGGTACTGCCGTAAAAGTCCAGTCCAGTGGTACTGCCGTATAAGTCCAGTGGTACTAATATATAAGTCCAATGTTAGTGCGTTTTAGTACAGTCCAGTGGTACTGATGTTAAAGTCCAGTGGTACTGCCGTATAAGTCCAGTGGTACTGCCATATAAGTCCAATGTTAGTGTGTTTTAGTACAGTCCAGTGGTACTGCCGTATAAGTCTAGTTTAGTGGTACTGCTGCATAAGTCCAGTGGTACTGCCATATAAGTCCAGTAGTACTGTTGTATAAGTCCAGTGGTACTGCCATATAAGTCCAGTCCAGTGGTACTGCCGTAAAAGTCCACTGGTACTGCTGTATAAGTCCAGGTGTACTGCTGTATAAGTCCAGTGGTACTGGCGTATATTTCCAGTGGTACTGCCATATAAGTCCAGTCCATTGGTACTGCTGTATAAGGCCAGTGATACTGCTGTATAAGTCCAGTGGTACTGCCATAAAAGTCCAGTAGTACTGTTGTATAAGTCCAGTGGTACTGCCGTATAAGTCCAGTCCAGTGGTACTGCCATATAAATCCAGTGGTACTGCCATAAACAGTAAGTCCAGGGATACTGCCATAATCAGTAAGTCCAGGGATACTGCCGTATATGTGCAGTACTACTGCTGTATAATTACAGCCCATTGGTACCACTGTATAAGTCCAGTGGTACTGCCATATAAGTCCAGTAGTACTGCCATATAAGTCCAGTGGTACTGCCATATAAGTCCAGTTATACTGCCATATAAGTGCAGTCCAGTGGTACTGCCGTATAAGTCCAGGGGTACTACCAAATAAAGTAAGTCCTGGGATACTGCCGTATATGTGCAGTAGTACTACCGTATAAGTCCAGTCCTGTGGTACTGCCGTATAAGGCCAGTGGTAGGGCCATATAAGTCCAGAGGTATTGCTGTATAAGCCAAGTCCAGTGGTACTGCCGTATAAGTCCAGTGGTACTGCTGTATAAGTCATGGGGTACTGCCATATAAGTCCTGGGGTACTGCCATATAAATCCTGGGGTACTGCCATATAAGTCCAGGGGTACTACCGTATAAGTCCAGTGGTACTGCCGTATAAGTCCAGTCCAGTGGTAATGCTGCATAAGTTCAGTGGTACTGCCGTATAAGTCCAGTGGTACTGCCATATAAGTCCAATATTAGTGTGTTTTAGTATAGTCCAGTGGTACTGATGTAAAAGTCCAGTGGTACTGCCGTATAAGTCCAGGGTTACTGCCATATAAGTCCACAGGTACTGCCGTATAAGTCCAGTGGTACTGCTGTATAAGTCCAGTCCAGTGCTACTGCCATATAAGCCCAGTGGTACTGCTGTATAAGTCCAGTGGTACTGCCGTATAAGTCCAGTCCAGTACTACTGCTGTATAAGTCCAGTGGTAATGTCGTATAAGTCCAGGGATACTGCCATATAAGTCCAAGGGTACTGCCATATAAGTCCAGTGGTACTGCTGTATAAGTCCAGTCCAGTGATACTGGCATATAAGTACAGGGGTACTGCCGTATATAAGTCCAGTGGTACTGCCGTATAAGTCGAGTCCAGTGGTACTGCCATAAAAGTCCAGTCCGGTGGTATTGCCGTATAAGTCCAGTGGTACTGCCGTATAAGTCCAGTCCAGTGGTACTGCTGCATAAGTTCAGTGGTACTGCCGTATAAGTCCAGTGGTACTGCCATATAAGTCAAATGTTAGTGTGTTTTAGTATAGTCCAGTGGTACTGATGTAAAAGTCCAGTGGTACTGCCGTATAAGTCCAGTGGTACTGCTGTATAAGTCCAGTGTACTGCTCTATAAGTCCTCTGGTACTGGCTTATATGTCCAGTGGTACTGCCATATAAGTCCAGTCCATTGGTACTGCTGTATAAGTCCAGTGATACTGCTGTAAAAATACAGTGGTACTGCCATATAAGTCCAGTAGTACTGTTGTATAAGTCCAGTGGTACTGCCAAATAAGTCCAGTCCAGTGGTACTGCCATATAAATCCAGTGGTACTGCCGTATAAGTCCAGGGGTACTGCCAAATATAGTAAGTCCAGGGATACTGCCATATATGTACAGTACTACTGCTGTATAATTACACCCCATTGGTACCGCTGTATAAGTCCAGTGGTACTGCCATATAAGTCCAGTAGTACTGCCATATAAGTCCAGTGGTAGTGCCGTATAGGTGCAGTCCAGTGGAACTGCAGTATAAGTCCAGTGGTACTGCCGTATAAGTCCCGTGGTACTGCCGTATAAGTCCAGGGGCACTGCCAAATAAAGTAAGTCCTGGGATACTGCCGTATATGTGCAGTAGTACTGCCGTATAAGTCCAGTCCAGTGGTACTGCCGTATAAGGCCAGTGGTACTGCAATATAAGTCCAGAGGTATTTCTGTATAAGCCCAGTACAGTGGTACTGCCGTATAAGTCCAGTGGTACTGCTGTATAGGTCATGGGGTTCTGCCATATAAGTCCAGGGGTACTGCCATATAAGTCCAGTCCAGTGGTACTGCCGTATAGGTCCAGTGGCTCTGCCGTAAAAGTCCAGTGGTACTGCTGTATAAGGCCAGTGGTACTGCCGTATAAGTCCAGTGGTACTGCCATATAAGTCCAGTCCAGTGGTACTGCTGCATAAGTCCAGTGGTACTGCCATATAGGTCCAATGTTAGTGTGTTTTAGTACAGTCCAGTGGTACTGATGTAAAAGTTCAGTGGTACTGCCGTATAAATCCAAGGATACTACCATATAAGTCCACAGGTACTGCCGTATATGTCCAGTGGTACTGCTGTATAAATACAGTCCAGTGGTACTGCCATATAAGCCCAGTGATACTGCTGTATAAGTCCAGTGGTACTGCCCTATAAGTCCAGGGGTACTGCCGTATATAAGTTCAGTGGTACTGCCGTATAAGTCCAGTCCAGTGGCACTGCCATATAAGTCTAGTGGTACTGCCGTAAAAGTCCAGTCCAGTGGTACTGCCGTATAAGACCAGTGGTACTGTCATATAAGTCCATTCAAGTGGTACTGCCGCATAAGTCCAGTGGTACTGCCGTATAAGTCCAGTGGTACTGCCATAAAAGTCCAATGTTAGTGCATTTTAGTACAGTCCAGTGGTACTGCCGTATAAGTGCAGTGGTACTGCCGTATAAGTCCAGGGTTACTGCCATATAAGTCCACAGGTACTGCCATATAAGTCCAGTGGTACTGCCATATAAGTCCAGTGGTACTGCCATATAAGTCCAGTGGTACTGCCATATAAGTCCAGTCCAGTGGTACTGCCGTATAGGTCCAGTGGCACTGCCGTAAAAATCCATTGGTACTGTCGTATAAGTCCAGGGATACTGCCGTATAAGTCCAAGGGTACTGCTATATAAGTCCAGTGGTACTGCTGTATAAGTCCAGTCCAGTGATACTGCCATATAAGTCCAGGGGTACTGCCGTATATAAGTCTAGTGGTACTGCCGTAAAATTCCAGTCCAGTGGTACTGCCATATAAGTCCAATATTAGTGTGTTTTAGTATAGTACAGTGGTACTGATGTAAAAGTCCAGTGGTACTGCCGTATAAGTCCAGGGTTACTGCCATATAAGTCCACAGGTACTGCCGTATAAGTCCAGAGGTACTGCCGTAAATGTCCAGACCAGTGGTACTGCCATAAAAGTCCAGTGGTACTGCCATATAAGTCCAGTCCAGTGGTACTGCCGTATAGGTCCAGTGGTACTTCCGTATAAGTCCAGTGGTACTGCGTTTAGGTCCATTCAAGTGGTACTGCTGTAAAAGTCCAGTGGTACTGCCGTATAAGTCCAGGGATACGGCCATATAAGTCCAAGGGTACAGCCGTATAAGTCCAGTGGTGCTGCTGTATAAGTCCAGTCCAGTTGTACTGCCATATAAGTCCAGGGGTATTGCCGTATAAGTCCAGTCCACTGGTGCTGCCTAAGGAGGAGGACGTGTCTGGACTTGCTCCTGGGTTCCAGTATTACCATAGTGATCATGCCCCTTCTCCCAGCTGTGGGAGCCAGGGAGCGGGCAGCTGCAGCAGGGGACTCCCCTGCCTGGAGGGCCCCGGCTGGGGTCTGTTTTACTAAACTTTTGGGGGTGCCTGGAGGTGCCCCATCATCATGATGAAAAAGGGGGGGGGGGTCCCGCTGGCCTCCCCGGCTAAAGTGAAGAAGAAAGAGGATGTCAGAACATCTGTTCGTATTGCGGCGGCGGCAGCAGCCGCTGCGAAGGAGGCAAAAGAAAAGATGCAGGAGACAAGAGCAGAGTGTCCAGGACCTGTAAAGGCAAGAGGAAGGCAAAGCACCCCCTCCGTGCAAAGGGGGGGTACCTCGAAGCAAGCGGCGGCAGGAGCGGAGATCCCCGGAGCCAAAGAAGGTCCACCCGCAGAGGTGAAGATAGCCACTGCGGGTTAGTCCGGAGAAGGGGAGCGGCGATCGGCACAGCAAGTAAAGAAATCCCGTAAAGGGTCCCTGTCCACGGCAGCCCCCCTTCCCGTGCTAGCAGCAGGTAGCCATGGGGGTAGTGTAGCTCCTGGGGAAAATGCTGCAATAGCCGGGGGTCCCCATGAGGGGATTGGGGGGAAGCTGAAGGACGGAGGGGAGCAGCTGGTGCAGCTAGTTGAAAAAATAAAGATAAATGAAACAGAGCCATTGTAATGGTATGATGCCTCCCCTGAGCCCCCTGAGTTATCAGAGGGTACCCTTGGGGGCATGCCAGCTCCCGGTGGGAAATCTGCAGATACCGGGGGGTTAGGGGTTAATCAAGAGGGAAGTAGTATGGAAGAAGTATCAGAATCGGAGGAGAATTCAGGATCCGAGGATGCATCTGATACTGAAGAAATCCTATCAAAAATGTCATTACAAGAATTAATAAAGGAGTCAAAGAGAATAAATAGTCGAATTATAGCTACAAAGAAAAGAAGAAATAAAAGTCAAGTGTGGGAAAGACAGTGTTATAGAAATCAAATAGAGGACTTGACACTGTATCATGCCCGTATAAAAGAGAAAATTGTGATTTCCAGAGAAGAAAGCTACAAAAAGAACAATATTGAAAATCTGCCGGCGCAAAAGGAGTTAATGGCACTGCCATCTACAAGGGATTTCCCCATAGCACAGCAGGAGACAGCGGTGCAGGGGGTGCGGCCTCAGGGAAGACTCCTCTGTGACGTCATGGTGGAGGTGGAGCCGGGAGTAGCGGACCAATGCGGCAACAGAGGGAACCCCGGTGAGGCGGCCACCGACGAAAGAGAAACCCCCGTTGCTATGGAGATGGAGGAGAAGCCAGTGTCGGAAAGCGGAGGTAATTCAGCGGTCGGTGGAAAATAAGATGGGTCTAAGCGGTGCAGAGGCAGCAGGAAGATCATGTAAAGACGACAAGAGCGGCAATCTCCAGGAGCAAAGAGTCAGAAATGGTCAGAGCGGGGATTCTGGCTGTAAGGCAGATGACGTCAGCGGGAGCCCCGGCCAGCGAGAAACCCTGCAAAGCGGCTGGAAATAGCAGGCAAGGGGTGAGTGGCCCTGCCAATGGAGGAGAGGAGGTGGTAAAGGGGGCTCTGGAAATTTGTTTGGGTGGAGGGGCCCACTTGGGCTTTTCAGGGGGGAGGGGGACCAAAGAGGAAATAATGAAGATAGTATACAAAGAAAAATGAGAAAATAAATAAAAATGCGAAAAATATGGAAAAGTCTGGTGAAGTCCAAGGCCAGCCAAGTCTGGACAAAAGCTCACTTTCAAAACAGGAGATGGAGGTGGTGAACATCGTTTATGGAGAATTACAAGTGCCAGAAAGGATGCGAGCTGCGGCAAAGTTGATAAGTACTGAAACGCTCAAGCACAAGGATAAAAGCAAAAATGTGGTGCCTGCTACAAAAGGAATACAAATGAAGTCTGCATTTGTCCCTCCTCCTGCCCCTGCCCGTGTCCCCCTTGTCCCTGTTGCAGGTAAAGGCGGAATATCCAATGAAGGAGAGGCGTCCTATGCAAAGATACTGAGTGAACCATTGACTACAAGACAAGGTGAAGATGTTGGGGAAAATGGAGGAGAGGCAGGAGGTTTTGGAAGGAGAAAGTTAATATATTTTAAATGGAATGGGAAAGGGGAGACCCCTTCAAAAGTTGACTTTCTGAAAGAATTCTTTGCCTTGGGGTTTTCAGCCAGGCAACTGTACTCCTGCATTCACCCTGTAAACTCAAAAGAGTTTGATGTGGCCTTTATGGCAAACAGGGTGATGCAGGAGTGCTTCATAAGGTTAACTGATCAAGAGGAGGGAGGTTACTTCAGTCAATTTTCTTTTTTCATGAGGGGGAGGATTGAAAGTGTCAAAGTCTCTATATTGGTACGAAATGAAACAATACCGGAAAATGGCATTAAATTCTGGTTGAGCAGGCAATGTCATAAAGTGTTAAGTTTGGAAAAAGCTGATTATACACTAGGAATATGGGTAGGAACATGGTCTGCAAATGTACAATTGGTGAGAAATGGAGAAGGTGTGAAACATCTGCTGTCCGCCGCATATATTGACCGCGATCGCATACCAGGGTCAGCCAAAGACTTGTTTTAAGTGCGGTGGCCCTGGGCATTTGAGCCATGAATGTGACGCGGTCAAATGCAACCTATGCGGCGGACTAGGCCACACTTCAAAGGCATGTAGCATAATCCAATGCAATTTATGTAGGGGTGAAGGTCACCCATATAGTAGGTGCCCGGAGGCGGTAAAAGCAAAGGAATGGAGGAGGAGAGAAAGTGTAGAGCAGGCATGTCCAAACTGCGGCCCTCCAGCTGTTGTGAACCTACATATCCCAGCATGCCCTGACACAGCATTTTTGTCAGAGAATGCTAAAGTTGTGTCAGGGCATGCTGGGATGTGTAGTTTATCAACAACTGGAGGACCGCAGTTTGGACATGCCTGGTGTAGAGAAACTAGCAACACAGAGGAGGTCAAAGGAGATGGAAGAAAGAGAGAAAAATGAGCAAGTAGGGTCAGTGAAAGTACAGGAAGGAAGGTGGAATGAAAGTTGGTGGGAGGAAGGGAGAAGGAAAAGGAAGGAGAGAAAGAGAAGGATGAGGGGTTTCAGCTAGTACTAAAAGGAGGGAAAAGGCAGACAGAAAGAATTAAGGAAAATCTACTGCTTTTCAATAGGTTTGAGGGGGCTCCTACGGAAGAGGAAGAGGGGGAAGTAATGAGGGAGAAAGGAGAGCTGGTACTTAAGCAAAGGAAAGTAAGGAAGAGAAGGAAGAGAGAAAAAGGGAGTGGGGAAGGCGGGAGAAAGAAGAAAGAGAGAAGAGGAAGCCTTACAGAAGTTTCAGGTAAAGAATCAGAAAGTGAGTTGGAGTGGGACCCAGCAGGATCAATACTAGTAGGGAAGGAGAGGGAGAATGTTGGAAACATAGAATCAAATACGGAAGAAGTTGGGAAGAGGGTGCAGGAATCCCCAATAGAGAAGGATTCGCCTACAATGGATCCTGCCCGGAAACCCCCAGATCCTGGTTCAGGAGAGGAGGGAGCCGGGATGCAAGAAAGCATGATTGTTGTAAGGATGGAATGTGGTGTTGGTGGAGGTGAGGGTGATGGTGATGGAGGTGGTAGGGAGAAGTGAATAAGAGAAAATGGGTAGTGTAACTCAATCACCTAAGAAACATGGATCACCCCATACGATGCACCACAATTAATGTGGCTTTTGTTTTTTCCGATAAGGCTCGGTTTATGGCTTTTGATTTTTTAATAACCAGGATTTTGATATTTTGTTTTTGCAGGAGACCCGGGTCAGCAGGTTGGCTGCTCTCCACAAAGCTAAAAGCGAGTGGAGAAGTGGGCCTACCTATTGGTCTCTTGCAGCTGAGCCTTACGGTGGGGTGGCAGTACTTTTTGCCGGCATAGTAACTGTGCACAAGGTTATTGAGTTACAAGTCGGAAGGTGTATGATCTTAGATGTCACCTTGAGAGGGCATGACCTAAGGCTAATTAACATCTATGGGCCTCAGACAGCCTGGGATAGGAAATGCCTTTTCAAGAAGATCAGACCATTTCTTTTTATGGCCCAGCAGGTTGTTTTTGGAGGCGATTTCAACGCCATTGTTAGGCCAAAAGACAGGGGAGGCACCAAAAAAACCCTGGGCTATGATTCCATCTATTTAGTTTCAATGGTTAGACAGGCTGGGTTGGTTGATGTCCATATTCATCATCCAGACCTCACGGGTTACACTTAATTTAGTGGTCAGAGTAGATCTAGAATAGATAGGTTTTTCGTTAAAGAAACTTCTAAGACTTTACCTTCACAGGTGAGGTTGGTGGAATTTTTTGGATCACGGGTTCTTGACTTTTTCATTGAATGCCTCACAGTCCATTTCGAAAGGCAGGGGCCTGTGGAGGCTGAACTATGAGCTTCTAAAGGAGGAGAGGGTAAGACAATCCTTTAGGGATTTCTTCCAAGCACAGGAATCACTGTTGGAGGCAGGATGGAGTAGATCGGAGTGATGGGAGGAGGTCAAAGAGAGGACCTGGAGTTTTTTTAAATGGCTGGTAGCAAAGAAAAACTTGGTAAAGAAAAGTGCCTACTGTGCTCTGAGGAGGAAATTGGATTTCTTGATCTCTGAGAGAGGAGATGATGGGGAAATCTCCCGGGTGAAATCTCGGATGCAGCAGTTACAGTATAGTCGAGTTTCGTCTTTGATTTGGGAAAGGGATTATGGCATGTACCACTCCCCGGATCCCTACCAGAATTGTAGGCGAAGGATTGAGGTAAAGGAAATCAGAGGTCTGATTGATGGAAAGGGTGTCGTGCAGAAGGGGAGAGACGGCATCCTGGAAGTCATTAGAACCTATTACACTGATCTGCTGTCCGAGAAGGCACTTAGCAGGGAAAGGATGGAGGAATTTCTTGGGAGGATACCAGGTCTTGTGGAACCGGATGCCTCAATTGATTGTTTAGAGAGTTAGATATCTGTGGAGGAGGTCAGAGAAGCAATTGGAGGATTAACACCAAAAAAGACACCTGGGCCAGACGGCTTAACATCCGAGTTTTACAAAGAATTTTTAGACATCCTGGCACCCCGTCTTGTGGAGGTTTTTAACAGTGGTCGGGCAGAGGGTGAACTCCCTCCCTCCATGAGACTGTCTGCACTTATCTTACTCTCTAAAGTAGGGGTGGGCAACATGCGGCCCGCGGGCCGGATGCGGCCCGCGGACCGATCCTGCCTGGCCCACTGTGCCCCACCAGAGTGCAATGACAAGAGGCCCGACAGGCCGCTTGTCATTGCACTGCTCGCAGACGCGGCGCCGCTGAGGAAATCCCGGTCACGTCACATGGTCAGCTGACCGGGATTTCCTCTATCTCATGCGCTGGGCGTCACGGGGGGCGTCACGGGGGGCGGGCACTGCAGAGTGGGACTCGGAGCAGAACGAAGCGGCCAGTGGGGAGCACAAGCGGAGGCCAGTGGGGAGCACAAGCGGAGGCCAGTGGGGAGAAGAAACGGCGGCCAGCGGGGAGAAGCAGCAGCAGCAGCGCAGATCATCACCGACAGTGGGGATCGTCACTGACAAATAGGTAAACCCCCTGGATAAAGCTAAAGCTGCCCTATAAGTTATGGGGAGGGTAGTTAAAAACGGTTGTATGGGTTTAGGGGAGTGGGGGGAAAGGGGGGTAGGGACTGTCTGCCGTAATGTGTAAAAACGGGGGCCCTGTCTGCCGTAATGTGTAAAAACGGGGGCGCTGTCTGTCGTAATGTGTAAAAACGGGGGCGCTGTCTGCCGTAATGTGTAAAAACGGGGGTGCTGTCTGCCGTAATGTGTAAAAACGGGGGGTGCTGTCTGCTGTAATGTGTAAAAACGGGGGCACTGTCTGCCGTAATGTATAAAAACGGGGGCGCTTGCTGCCGTAATGTGTAAAAACGGGGGTGCTGTCTGCCGTAATGTGTAAAAACGGGGGCACTGTCTGCCGTAATGTATAAAAACGGGGACGCTATCTGCCGTAATGTATAAAAGCGGGGGCGCTGTCTGCCGTAATGTATAAAAGCGGGGGCGCTGTCTGCCGTAATGTATAAAAGCGGGGGCGCTGTCTGCCGTAATGTATAAAAGCGGGGGCGCTGTCTGCCGTAATTATAAAAATGGGGGTGCTGTCTGTCGTAATCTGTAAAAAGGGGACGCTGTCTGTCGTAATGTGTTTAAAGGGGGACACTGTCTGCCATAATGTGTAAAAAGGGCACGCTGTCTGCCGTAATGTGTAAAAAGGGATCTCTTTTTGAGTATTTTGTGTGTGGCCCTCGAATATTCGCTGGAAGTGTTAAGCGGCCCCCCAGCTGAAATAATTGCCCACCCCTGCTCTAAAGGTAAGGACCCGGTCCGTGTTGAGAACTGGCGCCCCATAGCACTTCTCAATACGGACAGAAAGGTGTTGGCAAAAATCATATACAATAGGCTGATTGAATTTTCCGGGCAATTGCTCTCTACTTCTCAGCATTGTACGGTGAAAGGTCGAAGCACATTTAGTGCTGTCCTTGGTGTCCTGGAGGCCATAGAGCGGTGTAAGGTTGAGAAGTGGAGGAAATACTTCCTGGCATTGGATCAGTCTAAGGCCTTTGACCGAGTCAACCATAAGTACCTATGGACTTTGCTTGAAAGGTATGGCATTCCAGTTAAGTTGGTAAATTGGCTATGTGTATTGTACAGCAAGGCCGAGAGCTTCCCGCTTGTCAATGGTTGGGTAGGGCCTACCTTTGTGGTAAACTCGGGAGTCCATCAGGGTTGTCCCCTGAGCCCTCTTCTTTACGTGTTTGCGATCGATCCTTTCATTCGGAGGATTGAGAACGGTATGGTGGGAGGGGTGCAGCTGGGTCAGGGTGAGCCACTAAGGGTAATTGCCTATGCTGATGACGTCATGGTGGTTCTGTCATCAGGGACAGTGGCTTGTGACGTGGACCAACTGATAGGCGAATACTCTGGAGCCTCGGGCTCCATGATAAATCAGGACAAGTGTGAAGTTTTCTGGATGGGGGAGGAAGGTAAAGCATTTAGCCTTCCGGACAGCCTCCCCATGGCCAGTCAGCAAATTAAGATCCTAGGTATAAGATTTGATCAAGGTGATTATGCCACAGTAAATTGGGAACAGAAACTGGGAGAGGCGACCCGGAAAGTAAAGAGCTGGAGTAGATGGAAATTTTCTCTAAGGGAAAGGGTTGACTTGTGCAAAACCTAACTGATCCCGTTGTTTTATATGTCAGTTATGTATGTTTCTTTGCCACAACCACTGTAGTCTAAAATTGGCTCTTTGTTTTTCCTGCTGTTGTGGGGGAACAAAATGAACATGGTCAAAAGAGGTATTGCATGCAAACCGAGGACCGAGGGAGGAATGGAGATGGTCAACCTGGTGGTGTTTTTTATAACAGCTTTTTTAAAGATGAATTTTGGGGGTCTGCTTTCAGAGACCTTCCCTCAGTGGGCAGAAGGTTTTGGGGAATGGGTATCCCCCTTTCTCATAGCATGGATAGAAGGAGGTCGTTTAAAAAGTCTTCGGCCCAGAAGAGGCTACCTCCCAATCTACGTGATCCGGTGCTTGAGAGTGATTGGGCGATGGGGCTTGGGAGTGGGGGAGGTAAGAGATCTCAGTAGGAAGGAGTTGGGGAAGAGGGTCTTGCAAACTCACTTCCATGTCCCATTGGCCCTGAAAGATTGCCCAGGAACTGTGTGTTCAGAAGATATTTCTCTGTTAAATTCTCAGAGGATACCGTTGAAATGTAGGGACATTTCCTGGCTCTCATTCCAAGGGAAGCTCTACGTTAGGGGGAACCTGAAGTTAAGAAGACCTGATGATTGTGATTGTCCACGGGAGGAGTGTCAAGGTCAGGAGGAGAACATGGACCACTTCTTGCTTCGGTGTCCCTTTAATATAGACGTTTACAAAAGAGTGTCAAGTGCTCTAGGAATACCTTGTCTTTCTGGTTTGAATTACCGGGGATGGGCATATGGGGCACTCAAAGGGTATGAGGATTTTGATTTATGCACAATTTTTATAATAAGTTTAGCTGTCAGGTATCACTTATGGAATGCACGATGTCAAGTGTCATTGAGAAATAAAGTCCTTCCCTGCGAAGAGGTGGAGGGTTTAATTCTACACGAGGTAAAGCGGATGATGGAAATGGAGGAGGAGAGATTGGACGTCAGCAGCTGGTCCCTCTTGTGGCATCAGCTGAAGCCCCCTTAGTGGATGATGGAAGATTTTCAGACCTCCAGGTACTGGTTAAATTTTTTCTATAACTATCTCACTTTTTAGTTAAATAGATTTTCAAGCTTCGGTTTATTTTTTATAAATGGTTGCATACACTGAAAGAGCTACCTTGATTTGTTATTGGCTTCTCATCTAAATGTTGGGTTGGTCCAGGGTGAAAGTAGAGTGAATGGAGTGAAAGGTGAGTGTGTGGGTGGAAGAGAGTGGAATGAATGGAGGTGGTGGGGAACGAAAGGAAGTGGTAGTGAAGTATGCATGGGCTCAAGAACAGGTGAGGGGGGAGTACGGTGGAGGAGGATGAGGCTAGGTTAGGAGAACCGTATTCTTAAGGAAGTTGTTAGCATTAAGGTATAAATATGAAGAAAAAGAAGGTACTCGGTTATATGTCAAATGTGAAAAGAAAGGGTTTGGTACAAATGGAAAATTTTGAGAATGTTGTTAATTTTTTTAATTTTATTTACTTGTAAAATTGTAAATAAATGATGTAAGAAGGTTGCAATATTTCAAATAAATACATTTCCAGTGGTACTGCCGTATAAGTCCAGTGGTACTGCCATATAAGTCCAGTGGTACTGCTGTATTAGTCCAGTCCAGTGGTACTGCTGTATAAGTCAAGTGGTTCTGCCATATAAGTCCAGTGATACTGCCGTATAAGTCCAGGGGTACTGCCGTATAAGTCCAGGGGTACTGCCACATAAGTCCAGGGGTACTGCCACATAAGTCCAGGGGTACTACCATATAAGTCCAGGGGTACTGCCGTATAAGTCTAGTCCATTGGCACTGCAATATAAGTCCAGTGGTACTGCTGTAAAAGTCCAGTCCAGTGGTTTTGCCATATAAATCCAGGGGTACTGCCGTATAAGTCCAGGGGTACTGCCGTATAAGACCAGGGGTACTGCCACATAAGTCCAGGGGTACTACCATATAAGTCCAGGGGTACTACCATATAAGTCTAGTCCATTGGCACTGCAATATAAGTCCAGTGGTACTGCTGTAAAAGTACAGTCCAGTGGTACTGCCATATAAGACCAGTCCAGTGGTACTGCCGTAAAAGTCCAGTACAGTGGTACTGCCATATAGGTCCAGTAGTAATGCCGTATAAGTTCAGTGGTACTGCGTTTAAGTCCAGTCTAGTGGCACTGCCGTGAAAGTCCAGTGGTACTGTCGTATAAGTCCAAGGATACTGCCATAAGTCCAAGGGTACTGCTGTATAAGTCCAGTGGTACTGCTGTATAATTCCAGTCCAGTGGTACTGCCATATAAGTCCAGGGGTACTGCCATATATAGGTCCAGTGGTACTGCCGTATAAGTCCAGTCCAGTGGCACTGCCATATAAGTCCAGTGGTACTGCTGTATAAGTCCAGTCCAGTGGTACTGCCATATAAGTCCAGCGGTACTGCAGTATAAGTCCAGTGGTACTGCCGTATAAGTACAATGTTAGTGCATTTTAGTCCAGTCCAGTGGTACTACCGTATAAGTCCAGGGATACTGCCATATAAGTCCAAGGGAACTGCCGTATAAGTCCAATGGTACTGCTGTATAAGTCCAGTGGTACTGCCGTATAAGTCCAGTCCAGTGGCACTGCTGCATAAGTCCAGTGGTACTGCCGTATAAGTCCAGTGGTACTGCCGTATAAGTCCAGTGGTACTGCCATATAAGTCCAGTGGTACAGCTGTATAAGTCCAGTCCAGTGGTACTGCCATATAAGTCCAGACCAGTGGTACTGTCGTATAAGTCCAATGTTAGTGCGTTTTAGTCCAGTCCAGTGGTACTGACGTAAAAGTCCAGTGGTACTGCCGTATAAGTCCAGGGATACTGCCATATAAGTCCAAGAGTACTGCCGTATAAGTCCAAGGATACTGCCGTATAAATCCAGTGGTACTGCCGTATAAGTCCAGTCCAGTGGTACTGCTGCATAAGTCCAGTGGTACTGCCGTATAAGTCCAGTAGTACTGCTGTATAAGTCCAGTGGTACTGCCATATATGTCCAGTGGTACTGCCGTATAAGTCCAGGTGTACTGCTGTATAAGTCCAGTGGTACTGCCGTATAAGTCCAGTCCATTGGTACTCCTGTATAAGTCCAGTGATACTGCTGTATAAGTCCAGTGGTACTGGCGTATAAGTCCAGTAGTACTGGCGTATAAGTCCAGTGGTACTGCAGTATAAGTCCAGTCCAGTGGTACTGCCATATAAATCCAGTGGTACTGCCGTATAAGTCTAGAGGTACTGCCAAATACAGTAAATCCAGGGAAACTGCCGTATATGTGCAGTACTACTGCCGTATAATTACAGTCCAGCGGTACTGCCATATAAGTCCAGTGGTACTGGCGTATAAGTCCAGTCCAGTGGTACTGCCATATAAGTCCAGTGGTACTGCCATATAAGTCTAGTGGTACTGCCATATAAGTCCAGTCCAGTGGTACTGTTGTATTAGTCCAGTGGAACTGCCGTATAAGTCCAGTGGTACTGCTGTATAAGTGCAGGGGTACTGCAATATACAGTAAGTTCAGGGATACTGCCATATATGTGCAGTACTACTGCTGTATAATTCCAGTCCAGTGGTACTGCCATATAAGTCCAGTCCAGTGGTACTGCCGTATAAGTCCAGTGGTACTGCCATATAAGTCCAGTGGTAATGCCGTATAAGTCCAGTCCAGTGGTACTGCCATATAAGTCCAGTGGTACTGCCGTATAAGTCCAGTGGTACTGGTGTATAAGTCCAGGGGTACTGCCATATACATTAAATCCAGGGATACTGCCGTATATGTGTAGTAGTACTGCCGTATAAGTCCAGTCCAGTGGTACTGCCATATAAGTCAAGTGGTACTGCCGTATAAGTCATGGGTTAATGCAGTATAAGTCCAGTGGTACTGCCATATAAGTCCAGTGGTACTGCCATATAAGAACAGCCCATTGGTACTGCTGTATAAGTCCAGTGGTACTGCCGTATAAGTCCAGTCCAGTGGAACTGCCGTATAAGTCCAATGGTACTGCCGTATAAGTCCAGTCCAGTGGAACTGCCGTATAAGTCCAGTGGTACTGCCGTATAAGTCCAGGGGTACTGCCATATAAGTCCAGTGGTACTGCTGTATAAGTACAGGGGTACTGCCAAATAAAGTAAGTCCTGGGATACTGCCGTATATATGTGCAGTAGTACTGCCGTATAAGTCCAGTCCAGTGGTACTGCCGTATAAGTCCAGTGGTACTGCCATATATGTTCAGTGGTATTGCTGTATAAGTCCAGTCCAGTGGTACTGCCGTATAAGTCCAGTGGTACATCCGAATAAGTCCAGGGGTACTGCCATATAAGTCCAGGGGTACTGCTGTATAAGTCCAGTCCATTGGCACTGCAATATAAGTCCAGTGGTAATGCTGTAAAAGTCAAGTCCAGTGGTACAGCCATATAAGTCCAGTGGTACTGCCATATAAGTCCAGTCCAGTGGTTCTGCCGTATAGGTCCAGTGGTACTGCCGTGTAAGTCCAGTGGTACTGCGTTTAAGTCCAGTCCAGTGGCACTGCCGTAAAAGTCCAGTGGTACTATCGTATAAGTCCAGGGATACTGCCATATAAGTCCAAGGGTACTGCCATATAAGTCCAGTGGTACTGCTGTATAAGTCCAGTCTAGTGGTACTGCTATATAAGTCCAGGGGTACTGCCGTATATAAGTCCAGTGGTACTGCCGTATAAAACACAAAAAAAAGGAGTAGTTCACAAGCGCTACAACACGGAAGGATCAAGGCCTCTGCAAAACTGTCTTAATGTTCAGGTAACTATCCCCTCGACCAGGCTCGCACCTGTGGACTGACCTCCTCTCATTGGGGGAAAAACATAGAAAGGTTTCTTTAGCACCACCACGGACACGTTCGATTCCAGGGGTTATCCTCTCCCTCAGTGTAGGTGCTCACCTTGCTACAGGTCCCTATGTGCCTTGAAAGGTGTCTTTATCTCTGAACTTCTTATATCTTTTTGTGTTCACAACATTAGGGGTCACCCTTTCCCTCCAATAAGACGCTCACCTTGAATATAGGCCCTATGTTCCTTGAAAGGTTTCTTTTACTGTGTCCTTCCACCGACCTCTTCTATAAGGCCGTATAGAGCTTTTCTCAGGATGCTTATTTTTCCTCAATCATGAAATCCATTCGAAAAGATATATTAAAAAATGTATTCCACATATAACTCCATCGATGGAATACAACATACAACAATAAAATAATCAATAAAAGCTGATCAAAAAATCACCCTAAAAAGACGGACTGTGTTTTTCCTTAAACACTCCCCTTAGAAGCCGGTCGAAGAAATTCCTCCCAAGAAAATATTAGTAAATCTCCCCGGTCTTAAGGCCTCCATACAGGGTGGTGAAAATATATAAGTAAAACCTTACCGCCTAAGGGCTAAAAATGCTGGTGCCAACGCGTTTCGGATAAAGATCCTTCCTCAGGGCATATCACAGGACTAACCCAGTCGGCCTTTTAAACCCCACTGAGCCCTTCCCCTCCCCTCTTCAACCAATCAGAGAAGAATAATACTTTTATGCATCAAGATGTATAATGATAGCAAACACTCTCCATTTATCTTATTCATATCCTAATGGTATCATACTAAACATAAATAAATCTCCAATATATTTAAAAACAAGAAGAAAAGGCATTATAAGTCTTAATTGGTGAGACCCAAAGTCCATTCTGGATTATCCATCCATGTTACTATCCATAATCCTCTTAGGCCAGCGTTGTTCCCGAAACCGGATTCCCAATCCGTAATTGCAATGTAGCCTCAGCCCCCCGGCATGTATTACTTCCAATGCACAAAGGTCAAGGTCCCTCCACCTCTGGGGCCCCCTCAGTCGGTACATCGGGTTCCCAGATACAGAAAGGCCGCCGCTAACTTTCGCGGACCTTCCGATGACGCATTTCCAGTCCGGTGGAACGCAAACCCGGAAGTCTTTGGAACGCATCGGGTTTCTTAGTGCTGGTGGAATAGACGTACTCCCAGCGTTTACCATATGTAAACATTTAGATGGAGGACCAATGATATGGTAGTTGAGGAACCCTCTAGATTTCAGGATCCCACACCCTCCACTTCCTCGTCTTTTTTTGGAGAAAGGGAGGTACAAACCCCCAAGAAGGAGATAGTGATTGCTAAAAGACGGGGGAAGAGAGGTGGTAAGAGACGACTCCTTAATAAAAGAAGAAGGAACGGGAGGGACAAAAATGGGGAAACTAAGGATAGTACCACAACATATAAAAATCATGAGAGTAAAGAAAGAGAAAAAGGGAACACTAAAATCCATAACTTGAGTAAATATGTACTTACTATACATGAGAAAACTATCCTAGAAAAGGGATTAAAATTTTCCCCCACCAATAGGTGTGATAAGTTCGATGTCCTAATAGACATCGAAAAATTTGTTAGAAAATTGACCCTAAAAAGGTTCTTTAGTGATATCCCCGAGGGAAATACTGGGGGTAACACTACCACTATAACCAAATTCAAAAGAAAATCGACATTTTACCCCAAACACAAGAAAGGAAGCTTCATAGAATCTTTTGAAAAGGCAGTCAAAGCAGACCTGGAGAGCGTTATATTCAGACCAAATAGGCAAGTTAATCTTACAAAGGAGGAAAGAAAAGCTATTACTAGTCTCAGGAACAACAAAGAGATAGTAATAAAACCCGTGGATAAGGGGGAGGAGTATTATCATCATGGATTTGGAGGCTTATAATAATGAAGTGATGAGGCAACTGATGGATGGTTCCACGTACCAAAAATTAAGGGGGAACCCTAGTGATAACATCAACAAAAAATTAGAGACCTTTTTAGCATTATATCTTGCACAGGGCACCATTACGGAGGAGGAATCTAGACACATGACAATTGAGAATCCTTCTATACCAGTGTTATATATCTTGCCCAAGATCCACAAAAATAGTGAAACACCACCAGGATGTCCGATAGTGGCGGGTACAAATTCGAGTTTGTCTAATTTGTCCTGCTTTATTGACCATATTTTACAGCCTATGGTCAAGACTACGCGTTCATATCTAAAAGATACGATAGCCACCATCAATCAACTCATGACGGTGGATTGGAAACCTGGCTTTTTGTTAGTCACTGCGGACGTTACGTCCTTATACACTGTTATTAATCATCAGTTGGGCCTAGAAGCGCTTACGTACTTCATGGGCAAAGAAAGTATGCCAGTGGATAGGAGTAACTTTGTCCTAGAGGGAACTTCACTCATTTTGCATAATAATTTTTTTTGGTTTGATGGGTCTTTCTATGTACAATTGACAGGTACGGCGATGGGCACCAGACTGGCACCAAGCTACGCTAATCTTTTCATGGCCCATTGGGAGGACCAACAGGTTTGGAATGGCCACGAGTTTGGTGCCAGTCTGGTGTCGTGGAGTCGTTACATAGACAATATAATCTTTGTTTGGAGTGGCGACCGACACTCACTTGACATCTTTTGTGATCATTTGAACACCAACCAACACAATATACATTTAACCTTCAATATTAGTGAGGTGGAGGTGAACTTCCTGGATCTACGTATCTATATAGAGAATGACCAGTTGAAAACTAGTAACTATACCAAACCTACCGACTGCAACTCATATATAGACCACACAAGCAATCACCATCTGAATTGGCTGAAGAGCATTCCGATCAGCCATTCCAAAGAATTAGAAGGAACTGTTCTGATGAGGGGGTGTATTGGGAGCAAGCACAGTTATTGCGAGAGCAATTTCTAGCAAAGGGATATGATCGGGATAGTGTTCAAAACGCTATGTATACGGCCGGCACTTACAACCGTGTAGAAATGTTGACTAAAGGTCCAGGCACTAAGGATAAGTTTACGGGTAATGTAACCTTTGTTACCGCATATAATAGTCAACATAAACAAGTGGAAAGAATAATAAGGCGGCACTGGTCAATTTTAGGAAAAGATCCCTGTTTGCAGGAGGTGATCTCTAAGTTCCCCATGTTTATCTATAAAAGGGCTAAGAACCTAAAAGAAAGTGTTGTCAGCAGTGTAGTGTCGGTACCTAAAATGCTCACTAGAAATAGATCGAAAGGCTTTTTTAGATGTGGTCTTTGCACTATGTGCAGAGCATGCAGGAATAAGGAAAGTAAGGTGACACAATATAGATCCACACAGACAAAGAAGGTGTATGACATAAAAGATTTCATCACATGCAACACAAAAAACTGTGTGTATCTCCTCGAATGTTCATGCGGGTCACAATTAGAGATGAGCGCCTGAAATTTTTCGGGTTTTGTGTTTTGGTTTTGGGTTCGGTTCCGCGGCCGTGTTTTGGGTTCGAACGCGTTTTGGCAAAACCTCACCGAATTTTTTTTGTCGGATTCGGGTGTGTTTTGGATTCGGGTGTTTTTTTCAAAAAACACTAAAAAACAGCTTAAATCATAGAATTTGGGGGTCATTTTGATCCCAAAGTATTATTAACCTCAAAAACCATAATTTACACTCATTTTCAGTCTATTCTGAATACCTCACACCTCACAATATTATTTTTAGTCCTAAAATTTGCACCGAGGTCGCTGTGTGAGTAAGATAAGCGACCCTAGTGGCCGACACAAACACCGGGCCCATCTAGGAGTGGCACTGCAGTGTCACGCAGGATGTCCCTTCCAAAAAACCCTCCCCAAACAGCACATGACGCAAAGAAAAAAAGAGGCGCAATGAGGTAGCTGTGTGAGTAAGATTAGCGACCCTAGTGGCCGACACAAACACCGGGCCCATCTAGGAGTGGCACTGCAGTGTCACGCAGGATGGCCCTTCCAAAAAACCCTCCCCAAACAGCACATGACGCAAAGAAAAAAAGAGGCGCAATGAGGTAGCTGTGTGAGTAAGATTAGCGACCCTAGTGGCCGACACAAACACCGGGCCCATCTAGGAGTGGCACTGCAGTGTCACGCAGGATGTCCCTTCCAAAAAACCCTCCCCAAACAGCACATGACGCAAAGAAAAAAAGAGGCGCAATGAGGTAGCTGTGTGAGTAAGATTAGCGACCCTAGTGGCCGACACAAACACCGGGCCCATCTAGGAGTGGCACTGCAGTGTCACGCAGGATGTCCCTTCCAAAAAACCATCCCCAAACAGCACATGACGCAAAGAAAAAAAGAGGCGCAATGAGGTAGCTGACTGTGTGAGTAAGATTAGCGACCCTAGTGGCCGACACAAACACCGGGCCCATCTAGGAGTGGCACTGCAGTGTCACGCAGGATGTCCCTTCCAAAAAACCCTCCCCAATCAGCACATGATGCAAAGAAAAAGAAAAGAAAAAAGAGGTGCAAGATGGAATTGTCCTTGGGCCCTCCCACCCACCCTTATGTTGTATAAACAAAACAGGACATGCACACTTTAACCAACCCATCATTTCAGTGACAGGGTCTGCCACACGACTGTGACTGATATGACGGGTTGGTTTGGACCCCCCCCAAAAAAGAAGCAATTAATCTCTCCTTGCACAAACTGGCTCTACAGAGGCAAGATGTCCACCTCATCTTCACCCTCCGATATATCACCGTGTACATCCCCCTCCTCACAGATTATCAATTCGTCCCCACTGGAATCCACCATCTCAGCTCCCTGTGTACTTTGTGGAGGCAATTGCTGCTGGTCAATGTCTCCGCGGAGGAATTGATTATAATTCATTTTAATGAACATCATCTTCTCCACATTTTCTGGATGTAACCTCGTACGCCGATTGCTGACAAGGTGAGCGGCGGCACTAAACACTCTTTCGGAGTACACACTTGTGGGAGGGCAACTTAGGTAGAATAAAGCCAGTTTGTGCAAGGGCCTCCAAATTGCCTCTTTTTCCTGCCAGTATAAGTACGGACTGTGTGACGTGCCTACTTGGATGCGGTCACTCATATAATCCTCCACCATTCTATCAATGTTGAGAGAATCATATGCAGTGACAGTAGACGACATGTCCGTAATCGTTGTCAGGTCCTTCAGTCCGGACCAGATGTCAGCATCAGCAGTCGCTCCAGACTGCCCTGCATCACCGCCAGCGGGTGGGCTCGGAATTCTGAGCCTTTTCCTCGCACCCCCAGTTGCGGGAGAATGTGAAGGAGGAGATGTTGACAGGTCGCGTTCCGCTTGACTTGACAATTTTGTCACCAGCAGGTCTTTCAACCCCAGCAGACCTGTGTCTGCCGGAAAGAGAGATCCAAGGTAGGCTTTAAATCTAGGATCGAGCACGGTGGCCAAAATGTAGTGCTCTGATTTCAACAGATTGACCACCCGTGAATCCTTGTTAAGCGAATTAAGGGCTGCATCCACAAGTCCCACATGCCTAGCGGAATCGCTCCCTTTTAGCTCCTTCTTCAATGCCTCCAGCTTCTTCTGCAAAAGCCTGATGAGGGGAATGACCTGACTCAGGCTGGCAGTGTCTGAACTGACTTCACGTGTGGCAAGTTCAAAGGGCATCAGAACCTTGCACAACGTTGAAATCATTCTCCACTGCACTTGAGACAGGTGCATTCCACCTACTATATCGTGCTCAATTGTATAGGCTTGAATGGCCTTTTGCTGCTCCTCCAACCTCTGAAGCATATAGAGGGTTGAATTCCACCTCGTTACCACTTCTTGCTTCAGATGATGGCAGGGCAGGTTCAGTAGTTTTTGGTGGTGCTCCAGTCTTCTGTACGTGGTGCCTGTACGCCGAAAGTGTCCCGCAATTTTTCTGGCCACCGACAGCATCTCTTGCACGCCCCTGTCGTTTTTTAAAAAATTCTGCACCACCAAATTCAAGGTATGTGCAAAACATGGGACGTGCTGGAATTTGCCCATATTTAATGCACACACAATATTGCTAGCGTTGTCCGATGCCACAAATCCACAGGAGAGTCCAATTGGGGTAAGCCATTCCGCGATGATCTTCCTCAGTTGCCGTAAGAGGTTTTCAGCTGTGTGCGTATTCTGGAAAGCGGTGATACAAAGCGTAGCCTGCCTAGGAAAGCGTTGGCGTTTGCGAGATGCTGCTACTGGTGCCGCCGCTGCTGTTCTTGCGGCGGGAGTCCATACATCTACCCAGTGGGCTGTCACAGTCATATAGTCCTGACCCTGCCC
This sequence comes from Pseudophryne corroboree, assembly GCF_028390025.1. Taxonomy (NCBI): domain Eukaryota; kingdom Metazoa; phylum Chordata; class Amphibia; order Anura; family Myobatrachidae; genus Pseudophryne; species Pseudophryne corroboree. Next base: position 191,026,433 of record NC_086454.1, read on the forward strand.
TGCTCCACTTGTCCACATGTCCGTGGTTAAGTGGACATTGGGTACAACTGCATTTTTTAGGACACTGGTGAGTCTTTTTCTGACGTCCGTGTACATTCTCGGTATCGCCTGCCTAGAGAAGTGGAACCTAGATGGTATTTGGTAACGGGGGCACACTGCCTCATAAAATTGTCTAGTTCCCTGTGAACTAACGGCGGATACCGGACGCACGTCTAACACCAACATAGTTGTCAAGGACTCAGTTATCCGCTTTGCAGTAGGATGACTGCTGTGATATTTCATCTTCCTCGCAAAGGACTGTTGAACAGTCAATTGCTTACTGGAAGTAGTACAAGTGGGCTTACGACTTCCCCTCTGGGATGACCATCGACTCCCAGCGGCAACAACAGCAGCGCCAGCAGCAGTAGGCGTTACACGCAAGGATGCATCGGAGGAATCCCAGGCAGGAGAGGACTCGTCAGAATTGCCAGTGACATGGCCTGCAGGACTATTGGCATTCCTGGGGAAGGAGGAAATTGACACTGAGGGAGTTGGTGGGGTGGTTTGCGTGAGCTTGGTTACAAGAGGAAGGGATTTACTGGTCAGTGGACTGCTTCCGCTGTCACCCAAAGTTTTTGAACTTGTCACTGACTTATTATGAATGCGCTGCAGGTGACGTATAAGGGAGGATGTTCCGAGGTGGTTAACGTCCTTACCCCTACTTATTACAGCTTGACAAAGGGAACACACGGCTTGACACCTGTTGTCCGCATTTCTGGTGAAATACCTCCACACCGAAGAGCTGATTTTTTTGGTATTTTCACCTGGCATGTCAACGGCCATATTCCTCCCACGGACAACAGGTGTCTCCCCGGGTGCCTGACTTAAACAAACCACCTCACCATCAGAATCCTCCTGGTCAATTTCCTCCCCAGCGCCAGCAACACCCATATCCTCCTCATCCTGGTGTACTTCAACACTGACATCTTCAATCTGACTATCAGGAACTGGACTGCGGGTGCTCCTTCCAGCACTTGCAGGGGGCGTGCAAATGGTGGAAGGCGCATGCTCTTCACGTCCAGTGTTGGGAAGGTCAGGCATCGCAACCGACACAATTGGACTCTCCTTGTGGATTTGGGATTTCGAAGAATGCACAGTTCTTTGCTGTGCTGCTTTTGCCAGCTTGAGTCTTTTCATTTTTCTAGCGAGAGGCTGAGTGCTTCCATCCTCATGTGAAGCTGAACCACTAGCCATGAACATAGGCCAGGGCCTCAGCCGTTCCTTGCCACTCCGTGTGGTAAATGGCATATTGGCAAGTTTACGCTTCTCCTCCGACAATTTTATTTTAGGTTTTGGAGTCCTTTTTTTACTGATATTTGGTGTTTTGGATTTGACATGCTCTGTACTATGACATTGGGCATCGGCCTTGGCAGACGACGTTGCTGGCATTTCATCGTCTCGGCCATGAGTAGTGGCAGCAGCTTCAGCACGAGGTGGAAGTGGATCTTGATCTTTCCCTAATTTTGGAACCTCAACATTTTTGTTCTCCATATTTTAATAGGCACAACTAAAAGGCATCTCAGGTAAACAATGGAGATGGATGGATTGGATACTAGTATACAATTATGGACGGGCTGCCGAGTGCCGACACAGAGGTAGCCACAGCCGTGAACTACCGCACTGTACTGTGTCTGCTGCTAATATATAGACTGGTTGATAAAGAGATAGTATACTCGTAACTAGTATGTATGTATAAAGAAAGAAAAAAAAACCACGGTTAGGTGGTATATACAATTATGGACGGGCTGCCGAGTGCCGACACAGAGGTAGCCACAGCCGTGAACTACCGCACTGTACTGTGTCTGCTGCTAATATATAGACTGGTTGATAAAGAGATAGTATACTCGTAACTAGTATGTATGTATAAAGAAAGAAAAAAAAACCACGGTTAGGTGGTATATACAATTATGGACGGGCTGCCGAGTGCCGACACAGAGGTAGCCACAGCCGTGAACTACCGCACTGTACTGTGTCTGCTGCTAATATAGACTGGTTGATAAAGAGATAGTATACTCGTAACTAGTATGTATGTATAAAGAAAGAAAAAAAAACCACGGTTAGGTGGTATATACAATTATGGACGGGCTGCCGAGTGCCGACACAGAGGTAGCCACAGCCGTGAACTACCGCACTGTACTGTGTCTGCTGCTAATATATAGACTGGTTGATAAAGAGATAGTATACTCGTAACTAGTATGTATGTATAAAGAAAGAAAAAAAAACCACGGTTAGGTGGTATATACAATTATGGACGGGCTGCCGAGTGCCGACACAGAGGTAGCCACAGCCGTGAACTACCGCACTGTACTGTGTCTGCTGCTAATATAGACTGGTTGATAAAGAGATAGTATACTCGTAACTAGTATGTATGTATAAAGAAAGAAAAAAAAACCACGGTTAGGTGGTATATACAATTATGGACGGGCTGCCGAGTGCCGACACAGAGGTAGCCACAGCCGTGAACTACCGCACTGTACTGTGTCTGCTGCTAATATATAGACTGGTTGATAAAGAGATAGTATACTCGTAACTAGTATGTATGTATAAAGAAAGAAAAAAAAACCACGGTTAGGTGGTATATACAATTATGGACGGGCTGCCGAGTGCCGACACAGAGGTAGCCACAGCCGTGAACTACCGCACTGTACTGTGTCTGCTGCTAATATATAGACTGGTTGATAAAGAGATAGTATACTCGTAACTAGTATGTATGTATAAAGAAAGAAAAAAAAACCACGGTTAGGTGGTATATACAATTATGGACGGGCTGCCGAGTGCCGACACAGAGGTAGCCACAGCCGTGAACTACCGCACTGTACTGTGTCTGCTGCTAATATATAGACTGGTTGATAAAGAGATAGTATACTCGTAACTAGTATGTATGTATAAAGAAAGAAAAAAAAACCACGGTTAGGTGGTATATACAATTATGGACGGGCTGCCGAGTGCCGACACAGAGGTAGCCACAGCTGTGAACTACCGCACTGTACTGTGTCTGCTGCTAATATAGACTGGTTGATAAAGAGATAGTATACTCGTAACTAGTATGTATGTATAAAGAAAGAAAAAAAAATCACGGTTAGGTGGTATATACAATTATGGACGGGCTGCCGAGTGCCGACACAGAGGTAGCCACAGCCGTGAACTACCGCACTGTACTGTGTCTGCTGCTAATATATAGACTGGTTGATAAAGAGATAGTATACTCGTAACTAGTATGTATGTATAAAGAAAGAAAAAAAAACCACGGTTAGGTGGTATATACAATTATGGACGGGCTGCCGAGTGCCGACACAGAGGTAGCCACAGCCGTGAACTACCGCACTGTACTGTGTCTGCTGCTAATATATAGACTGGTTGATAAAGAGATAGTATACTCGTAACTAGTATGTATGTATAAAGAAAGAAAAAAAAACCACGGTTAGGTGGTATATACAATTATGGACGGGCTGCCGAGTGCCGACACAGAGGTAGCCACAGCCGTGAACTACCGCACTGTACTGTGTCTGCTGCTAATATATAGACTGGTTGATAAAGAGATAGTATACTCGTAACTAGTATGTATGTATAAAGAAAGAAAAAAAAACCACGGTTAGGTGGTATATACAATTATGGACGGGCTGCCGAGTGCCGACACAGAGGTAGCCACAGCCGTGAACTACCGCACTGTACTGTGTCTGCTGCTAATATATAGACTGGTTGATAAAGAGATAGTATACTCGTAACTAGTATGTATGTATAAAGAAAGAAAAAAAAACCACGGTTAGGTGGTATATACAATTATGGACGGGCTGCCGAGTGCCGACACAGAGGTAGCCACAGCCGTGAACTACCGCACTGTACTGTGTCTGCTGCTAATATATAGACTGGTTGATAAAGAGATAGTATACTACTAATATTATATATACTGGTGGTCAGGTCACTGGTCACTAGTCACACTGGCAGTGGCACTCCTGCAGCAAAAGTGTGCACTGTTTAATTTTAATATAATATTATGTACTCCTGGCTCCTGCTATAACCTATAACTGGCACTGCAGTAGTGCTCCCCAGTCTCCCCCACAATTATAAGCTGTGTGAGCTGAGCAGTCAGACAGATATATAATATATATAGATGATGCAGCACACTGGCCTGAGCCTGAGCAGTGCACACAGATATGGTATGTGACTGACTGAGTCACTGTGTGTATCGCTTTTTTCAGGCAGAGAACGGATATATTAAATAAACTGCACTGTGTGTCTGGTGGTCACTCACTATATAATATATTATGTACTCCTGGCTCCTGCTATAACCTATAACTGGCACTGCAGTAGTGCTCCCCAGTCTCCCCCACAATTATAAGCTGTGTGAGCTGAGCAGTCAGACAGATATATATAATATTATATATAGATAATAGATGATGCAGCACACTGGCCTGAGCCTGAGCAGTGCACACAGATATGGTATGTGACTGAGTCACTGTGTGCTGTGTATCGCTTTTTTCAGGCAGAGAACGGATTATAAATAAAACTGGTGGTCACTGGTCACTATCAGCAAAACTCTGCACTATACTGAGTACTCCTAATGCTCCCCAAAATTAGTAAATCAAGTGTCTCTCTAATCTATTCTAAACGGAGAGGACGCCAGCCACGTCCTCTCCCTATCAATCTCAATGCACGTGTGAAAATGGCGGCGACGCGCGGCTCCTTATATAGAATCCGAGTCTCGCGATAGAATCCGAGCCTCGCGAGAATCCGACAGCGTCATGATGACGTTCGGGCGCGCTCGGGTTAACCGAGCAAGGCGGGAAGATCCGAGTCGCTCGGACCCGTGAAAAAAAACATGAAGTTCTGGCGGGTTCGGATTCAGAGAAACCGAACCCGCTCATCTCTAGTCACAATATATAGGGAGAACTACCCGTATGCTAAAAATAAGGATGGCGGAACACATTCGGAACATCAAAAGGGGACTTGAATCCCATAATGTGTCATTGCACTTTAGTAAGAAACATGAGTGCAATATTAATCACCTAATCAGCTTTTGTGGAATTAAAGTGATAACACCATGTTGGAGGACGAATGATGGGGAGGCAAAACTGGCAAAAATGGAAATGAGGGCCATATATGAGCTTAGGACGTTGGTCCCTAAGGGGCTGAACGTGGAATTTGAGATGAAGTGGTTCCTGTGAGGGAACATATAGGGGAGACTACATGGGATGTGGTTCAATCAAATTGTGATGTAATCAAATTCACATACATGTATATATGTTTTAAAAATCTATATTTGAATAAAGCGTCCCTTTTAAGAGTAATGGGATAAATCCATCAATTAATATCATCTTTTGTCTAACTAATAAATAATGAGAGAAAAAAAGTGTTTTATATATTATGTTGACTAACAGCTTCTTACTTATTGTTTTTGCCTCCTTCATGTGAATGTTTACATATGGTAAACGCTGGGAGTACGTCTATTCCGCCAGCACTAAGAAACCCGATGCGTTCCAAAGACTTCCGGGTTTGCGTTCCACCGGACCGGAAATGCGTCATCGGAAGGTCCGCGAAAGTTAGCGGCGGCCTTTCTGTATCTGGGAACCCGATGTACCGACTGAGGGGGCCCCAGAGGTGGAGGGACCTTGACCTTTGTGCATTGGAAGTAATACATGCTGGGGGGCTGAGGCTACATTGCAATTACGGATTGGGAATCCGGTTTCGGGAACAACGCTTGCCTAAGCGGATTATGGATAGTAACATGGATGGATAATCCAGAATGGACTTTGGGTCTCACCAATTAAGACTTATAATGCCTTTTCTTCTTGTTTTTAAATATATTGGAGATTTATTTATGTTTAGTATGATACCATTAGGATATGAATAAGATAAATGGAGAGTGTTTGCTATCAATATACATCTTGATGCATAAAAGTCTTATTCTTCTCTGATTGGTTGAAGAGGGGAGGGGAAGGGCTCAGTGGGGTTTAAAAGGCCGACTGGGTTAGTCCTGTGATATGCCCTGAGGAAGGATCTTTATCCGAAATGCGTTGGCACCAGCATTTTTAGCCCTTAGGCGGTAAGGTTTTACTTATATTTGCACCACCCTGTATGGAGGCCTTAAGACCGGGGAGATTTACTAATATTTTCTTGGGAGGAATTTCTCCGACCGGCTTCTAAGGGGAGTGTTTAAGGAAAAACCCAGTCCGTCTTTTTAGGGTGATTTTTTGATCAGCTTTTATTGATTATTTTATTCTTGTATGTTGTATTCCATCGATGGAGTTATATGTGGAATACATTTTTTAATATATCTTTTCAAATGGATTTCATGATTGAGGAAAAATAAGCATCCTGAGAAAAGGTCTATACGGCCTTATAGAAGAGGTCGGTGGAAGGACACAGTAATAGAAACCTTTCAAGGAACATAGGGCCTATATTCAAGGTGAGCGTCTTATGGGAGGGAAAGGGTGACCCCTAATGTTGTGAACACAACAAGATATAAGAAGTTCAGAGAAAAAGACACCTTTCAAGGCACATAGGGACCTGTAGCAAGGTGAGCACCTACACTGAGGGAGAGGATTACCCCTGGAATCGAACGTGTCCGTGGTGGTGCTAAAGAAACCTTTCTATGTTTTTCCCCCCAATGAGAGGAGGTCAGTCCACAGGTGCGAGCCTGGTCGAGGGGATAGTTACCTGAACATTAAGACAGTTTTGCAGAGGCCTTGATCCTTCCGTGTTGTAGCGCTTGTGAACTACTCCTTTTTTTGTGTTGCATATGTATTGAAGAGTGGTGATCTTTGGGGGTTTAGTACAAAGCGGCTACAGGGCGCAAGTTACATCTCTCTTACTTTGTATCTGTTACTGCCGTATAAGTCCAGTGGAGCTGTCTTGTGCTGTTATTTACTCCAAATAAAGATGTTATTAATGTCTAATCCAAGTAATTTTTACAGGGTTTGCCCTGTGTGGTGTAGGTGTACGCTCTTCTGTGCCGCTTATTGTTATATATCTCCAGAAAAAAAATGGAGAACAAAAATTTGGAGGATAAAATAGGGAAAGATCAAGAACCAGTTCTTCCTAGTGCTGCTGCTGCCACTAGTCATGACATAGACAATGAAATGCCATCAACATCGTCTGCCAAGGCTAATGCCCAATGTCATAGTAGAGGGCATGTAAAATCCAAAAAAAACAAAGTTCAGTAAAATTTGCCAAAAAAATAAATTTAAATGGTCTGAGAAACGGAAACTTGCCAATATGCCATTTACAACATGGAGTGGCAAGGAACAGCTAAGGCCCTGGCCTATGTTCATGACTAGTAGTTTGGCTTCACATCACCTCATGCTCCCACTCCATCCACCATTTGCACGCCCTCTGCAAGTACTGGAAGGAACACCCACAGTCCAGTTTGTGATATTCAAATTGAAGATGTCACTGTTGAAGTACACCAGGATGAGGATATGGGTGTTGCTGGTGCTGAGGATGAAGTTGACGAGGAGGATTCTGATGGTGATGTGGTTTGTTTAAATCAGGCACCGGGGGAGACAGTTGTTGTCCATGGGATGAATAAGACCATTGTCTTGCCTGGGCAAAATACCAAAAAAGCCACCTCTTCAGTGTGGATCTTTTTTTCCACAAATCCGGAAAAAAGGTATCAAGCCGTGTATTGCCTTTGTCAATCCGTAATAAGTAGGGGTAAGGACATTAACCACCTAGGACCATCCTCCCTTATACATCACCTGCTGCACATTCATCAGAAGTCATTGTCAAGTTTAGAAACTTTGGGTAAAAGCATAAGCAGTCCACTGACACCTTCTTCCTCTTGTACCCAAGCATCTGCAAGCCACACTAACAGATCCCTCAACGTCAATTTCCTCCTCAGTCAGGAACGTCATTAGTCCTGCAGGCCATGTCACTTGCATGACTGACGAGTCCTCTCCTAACTGGGATTCCTCTGGAGGATCCTTGAGTGGTACGCCTACTACTGCTGCCGCTGCTGTTGTTGCTGCTGGGAGTCGATCGTCATCCCAGAGGGGATGTCGGAAAACCACTTGTACTACTTCAACTAAGCAATTGACTGTCCAACAGTCCTTTGTGAGGAAGATGAAATATGACAGTGTCAGAGACTTGGTGTAGAATCTGGAATTTGGGATCAATGTCAGGGACCGGTTGAATGTCAAAGACTTGGTGCAGAATCTGGAACGTGGGGTCAGGTACCAAGTAGTTGACGTTACGCAGAACAGAGGCGCGGAGTCTAACATGCCGGGAGGTTTTCACTAGGGAACCCCGCAAGGGGATATGGGCTTCGCGGCTCCCAACGTGCAGGTCACGGCCCCCTGTCTGGATCACTTGATACCTGAACTGGACTAGAATTATGTCAGAGTTGTTGTATGATAGTCCAGATGTATGTGACAAACCGCAGGGGTACGCAGGAACAAGCAGGAACTGGAGAAGGTGGCAGAGTGCACACAGCCAGATGGTATACTGGGGCCGTGGAGATGGGACTCTAGGAGAGACACAGGAGGTAGCGGTGCACGGACGGACTGGGGTGCAGACACTTGGAGACAGGGTAACGGTAGTCGGCAGACTAAGTTCGTCAGAAAGATGGTGCAGCTGGAATTCAATGCAAGAACAAGGCAAAACCCATTGGACAGATAGCTGGAACCAGAGACATGAACCATGGAGCTGAACACTGGAAGCATGAGCGATAACTGGCAATTCATCTTCGGATTGAGAGGCTTAAAAGAACAAGCTGGACCAATTAGCTGAGAGCACCAGACAGGCCCCCCAGTAATTGATATATCACACAGCTGCAGTGCACACTGAGCAGGCTGACAGACTGAATAGTAGGATTCAGGTAACCAGCTGTAATTACAGAATGCAGACACCTGTGGAGTCAGTTGCTGAATGCAGGAGCTGAGACAGTGGGAAAGAACTATGCAGGACCTAGCTGTGACCTGTAGTTCCACAAACTGAAGCAGAGGTAAGTCATAACAATAACCAGCAAAACATGAGTAATATTAGTTAACGAGTTACTCCACAAAAGCTGTGCAGCTAGTATCCTAATTACCAGGAACAACCTGAAATACAAAGAAGAGAGAACAGCACCAGCATCCAGGTGCTTGATCAATGCTGAAAGCTGAACTGACAGATTTGCTGATGCTGCACATGACAGTACCCCCTCCCCCCCTTCAAGGGTGTACTCCGGACACCCTACCTCGGCCAAGGGGAACTGAAAACAACAAGAACATGGATAGCAAGACAACCTAATGTCTCCGACGAGATTTCTTCTTCTTTTTCCCAGGTTGGTTAGGTCTGAATACAGTAATTCCAAATATGTTATCCGAACTTAAGGTACCTTCAACCAGAGGGATTTCATCTTTTTTCAGAATCATAATCTGAGTTAGAGTCTGCATCTAATGGAAGGATTATGGTTTTCTCCTTTGGCATAGATGGTACGGTAGAAGTAGCATGGCAAGATTTAGCATATACAGGACTCATGACTGACTGGATGGACACTGGATATTGTGGGTCATGCTTATTCATAACTACACAGGACGGAGACAGAGTGGCATAGCCAGCAGTTAATATCCGGACTTGTGGTTTAGGTGAAGATGGCACTGAGCTGTGAACAACCTGAGACCGACAATCCTTAGACACTTGGTTCTTAGAAACTTGATTTTTCTTGTTAGAACCCGAATCCTTGCTCAAAGACCTAGAACTCTCAGGGGATTCAGAAGGTACTAACTCAGGACCACCAAACTTCCTGATCACCGCCCGGCTGAAGGCATCCACGTTCTGCAGAACAGGATCACTGGACTCTATTAACTGGTTAGCCCATTTTCTTGCCTCCATCTGAAACACATAAGAATTAGTAACACAATCTCTGCTGGAGAGGTACAGAGTGGAGCTGTCTCCATAATCTGTAGTATTAATTTGTGATACTGTTCCAGTTTTCCATAGAAGAGAGCTGGATCTGGATCTTGGTCTTTAGGAGGAGTCTGTGAACTTTGTGGTTGGAGCTTCTTCCCAGATTTTACAGGGTTGAAAGCAAGATCAGATTTTTTTTCAGAAGTCCTCTCTAAGGACACAGCATGAACCACCCCTCCTGGGATCACGGTTGGAATTCTCCCTTCAAGGGACTCAACAACATTAACTCCTCCCAGGGTCCTGACTGAAATGCCTCCCTCTGGAGTCACAACAGGAATTTCCTCTCCTGAAATCTCAATAGGACTTTCCTCTTCAAGGCTTTCGACCGGAATTCTCTCTTCAGAGATCTTGGCTGGAATTATTACTTCAGAAGAATCAACTTGAATCTCCCCTGCAGGGGTCATGACAGGAATTACCTTTTTAAGGGTTACTACTTGAATCCTCTTTTCAGAGTTCTCAACTGGAGTCACCCTTTCAGGGATCTTGGTTGGAACTCCCTCCTTCAGAAGAACCTTCTTTTCATGGGTTTCAGGTAGATCTGATGCACTCTCAGGAACTGATGAATCCAATGCTCCTTCTAGGACTATGCAATCATATGCCCCCTCAGGGGCTCCAGGCTTGGATGCTCCTTCTGGAGTCCTAACATCGTACAACATGCCTGAGGTCGGTAGAGTGGACTCTTTTCTTGGGGTCCATACATGAGATTCCTCTCCTGGGGTCGGCACCTGGCACAAATTTTCTGAAGTCTGGACATCACATATCCCCTCCAGAGTCCTAACATCCTTCCCTTCTGCAGTCAAAATATCGGCTACCCCTCCTAGGGTCAAGTCATAAGCAGAAACATCGAGCACTTCTCCTAAGGCCTGGATATCGACTTCCCCTCCAGGGATCAAATCATTGATCATGAAGTTGTATGCATCACTTGAGGATAAAGAAAGGGGTTAATCTTCTGAGGCAGGAACATAGCTCTCCCCATCTGGGGTCTAAACATCGGACGGGACATGAGATACTTCCTCTAGGGCTGGGCACTCAGAGACCCCTCCTGGGGCTGGACACTCAGAGCCCCCTCCTGGGGCTGGAGTGTTGGATGTACTTCCTAGGACTGAAGAACCAGGGTTTACCCTGAAATAGAAAGATTCACAAACCCTCAATTGGTTCCCAAGTCTTAACTTGGGGCTTTGGGTCAAAGGACCCCAGTTGTAGGCTGGACTCTCTTTTAGGGAACCTTTGGCACCTTTATTGGAAGTTGAGGAGTCTGAGTTGACTGTTTGAGATGACTTATCAGCCTGGACCTTAATTAATTGAGAGTTGTCACTTTTCCCTGACCTGCGGAGCTAGCAGTCCTTTATGAAGTGACTTGCGTTTCCACAATATAAGCAAAGCAGGAGCTCCTCTCGTCGCTGGCGCTCAGCCTCTGAAAGTTTTGGGCGCTGAAAACTCTGGAATCTCCTTTCCATCACCTCTGGAGGAATCACCCTGCAACTTGGGTAACCAGAGTCGGTGGCCTCCTCTGCTTCTTTAAGAATGGAAGCGACTCTCACGGCACGGAATCTAACACGCCGGGAGGTTTTCACCAGGGAACCCCGCAAGGGGATATGGGCTTTGCGGCTCCCAACGTGCAGGTCGCGGCCCCCTGTCTGGGTCACTTGACACCTGAACTGGACTAGAATTATGTCAGAGTTGTTGTATGATAGTCCAGATGTATGTGACAAACCGCAGGGGTACGCAGGAACAAGCAGGAACTGGAGAAGGTGGCAGAGTGCACACAGCCAGATGGTATACTGGGGCCGTGGAGATGGGACTCTAGGAGAGACACAGGAGGTAGCGGTACACGGACGGACTGGGGTGCAGACACTTGGAGACAGGGTAACGGTAGTTGGCAGACTAAGTTCGTCAGCAAGATGGTGAAGCTGGAATTCAATGCAAGAACAAGGCAAAACCCATTGGACAGATAGCTGGAACCAGAGACATGAACCATGGAGCTGAACACTGGAAGCATGAGCTATAACTGGCAATTCATCTTGGGATTGAGAGGCTTAAAAGAACAAGCTGGACCAATTAGCTGAGAGCACCAGACAGGCCCCCCAGTAATTGATATATCACACAGCTGCAGTGCACACTGAGCAGGCTGACAGACTGAATAGTAGGATTCAGGTAACCAGCTGTAATTACAGAATGCAGACACCTGTGGAGTCAGTTGCTGAATGCATGAGCTGAGACAGTGGGAAAGAACTATGCAGGACTTAGCTGTGACCTGTAGTTCCACAAACTGAAGCAGAGGTAAGTCATAAGAATAACCAGCAAAACATGAGTAATATTAGTTAACGAGTTACTCCACAAATGCTGTGCAGCTAGTATCCTAATTACCAGGAACAACCTGAAATATAAAGAAGAGAGAACAGCACCAGCATCCAGGTGCTTGATCAATGCTGAAAGCTGAACTGACAGATTTGCTGATGCTGCACATGACAGACAGCAGTCATCCTGTTGCCAAGCGGATAACTGAGGCCTTGACAGCTATGTTGGTAATAGATGTGCATCCAGTGTCTGCCATTAGTGCAGTGGGATTTAGACAGTTGTTGGAGGTAGTGTGTACCCGGTACCAAATCCCTTCTAGATTCCACTTTACTAGGAAAGCGATTCCCGGACTGTACAGGGACATTAAGAAAAGTGTTCTCAGTGTCCTGAAAAATGCGTTTGTACCCAGTGTCCACCTGACTATGGACTTGTGGACAAGTGGAGCAGGGCAAACTAAGGACTACATGACTGACAGCCCACTAGGTATTGCCTCCAGCAGCAAAAACAGCATCAGCACCAACAGCAGCATCTGCAAACGCCAGCTAGTTCCTAGGCAGGCTATGTGGTGTATCAGCGGTTTCTGTAAGAGGCACACCACTGACAACCTCTTACTGAAACGGAGGGACATCATCGCAGAATGGCTTACCTCACTTAGAGTGTCCTGGGGATTTGTGATATCGGACAACCCCACCAATATTGTGTGTGCAGTACATCTGGGCAAATTCCAGCATGTCCCATGTTTTGCACATACAGTTAATTTAGTGGTGCAGAATTTTTTTAAAAATGACAGGAGCGTGCAGGAGATGCTGTCGGTGGTCAGAAAAATTGCCGGTCACTTTCGGAATTTAGCCACTGCGTGCCAAAGACTGGAGCACCAGCAAACACTCCTGAGCCTGCCCTGCCATCACCTGAAGCAAGAGGTGGTAACGAGGTGGAATTCAACACTCTGTATGCTTCAGAGGATGGAGGAGCAGCAAAATGCCATTCAACCCTAAACATCCACCTACGATATAGGCAAAGGAGGGGGAATGCACCTGACTCAAGCGCAGTGGAGAAGGATTTCTGTGTTGTGCAAGGTTCTCCAAACCTTCGAACTTGCCACACGTGAAGTCAGTTCAGACACTGCCAGCTTGAGTCAGGTCATTCCCCTAATCAGGCATTTGCTGAAGCAGCTGGAGAAATTGAATGAGTAGCTAAGACGGAGCGATTCCGCTACGTATGTGGGACTTGTTGATGTAGCCCTTCATTCGCTTTGTCAGGATTCAAGGGTGGTCAATCTGTTGAAATCAGAGCACTACATTTTGGCCACCGTTCTCGATCCTAGGTTTAAAGCCTACATTGTATCTCTCTTTCTGACAGACACAAGTCTGCAGAGGTGCAAAGACCTGCTGGTGAGACAATTGTCAACTCAAGCGGAACGTGCCCCGTCAACAGCTCCTACTTCCTTTTCTCCCGCAACTGTGGCTGCGAGGAAAAGGATAAGATTTCCTAGCCCACCCGCTGGCAGTGATGCAGTGCAGTCAGGAGCAAGTGCTGACATCTGGTCCGTACTGAAGGACCTGCCAATGATTACTGACATGTCTACTGTCACTGCATATGATTCTGTAACCATTGAAAGAATGGTGGAGGATTATATGGGTGACAGCATCCAAGTAGGCATATCAGACAGTCCGTATGTATACTGGCAGGAAAAAGAGGCAATTTAGAGGCCCTTGCACAAACTGGCTTTATTTTACCTAAGCTGCCTCCCCTCCAGTGTGTACTCCGAAAGAGTGTTTAGTGCAGCCGGTAACCTTGTCAGCGATTGGCGTAAGAGGTTACTTCTACAAAATGTGGAGATGATGTTCATCAAAATGAATTATGAATTCCTCCAGGAAGACCTTTACCAGCAATTGCCTCCAGAAAGTACACAGTGACCTGTGATGGTGGATTCCAGTGGGGACGAATTAATACTCTGTGAGGAGGAGGGTATACACACTGAAAGGGGTGAGGAATCGGAGGATGAGGACAATATCTTGCCTCTGTAGAGCCAGTTTGTGCAAGGAGAGATGAATTGCTTCTTTTTTGGTGGGGGTAGTAATTGCTTCTTTTTTGTGGGGGCCCAAACAAACCAATCATTTCAGCCACAGTCATGTGGCAGACCCTGTTGATAAAATGATTGGTTTGTTAAAGTGTGCATGTCCTGTTTATACAACATAAGGGTGGATGGGAGGGCCCAAGGACAATTCCATCTTGCACCTCTTTTTTTTCTTTGTATTATGTGCTGTTTGGGGCCTAGTTTTTAAAAGTGCCATCCTGTCTGTAACTGCAGTGCCACTACTAGATGGGCCAGGTGATTGTGCCGCAGACTTGTTTCGCTTAGCAAAGGGGGTAATTCCAAGTTGATCGCAGCAGGAATTTTTTTAGCAGTTGGGCAAAACCATGTGCACTGCAGGGGAGGCAGATATAACATGTGCAGAAAGAGTTAGATTTGGGTGGGTTATTTTATTTCTGTGCAGGGTAAATACTGGCTGCTTTATTTTTACAATGCAAATTAGATTGCAGATTGAACACACCACACCCAAATCTAACTCTCTCTACACATGTTAAATCTGCCTCCCCTGCAGTGCACATGGTTTTACCCAACTGCTAAAAATTTTCCTGCTGCGATCAACTTGGAATTACCCCCAAAGTCATCTGTCCGGGGAATTAATATGTGGAGGTTATCCCCCAAGTCACCATAACTCCTTCATGCGGGTCTCGCTACAATATTGTTTTATGCCAGTGGTTCTCTAACTGTGGTACCCTGTGTGCCTCAGGAAACTTGCAGGGGTGCCTTGGATTGGTGATCTAGGACCATTTTAAATTATTTATGGTCAGTGTAATAGGCAAAACCAGTGCTGGTGGCTGCCAATCATAACACATGTGAACAAACAGAAGCAAATCCTGTCCTTCACCACACAATGGAACCTAGGGATGACATACAAACACAATTTATTTAATGTAACATTTCTCTCTAAATATTTAAATAAGAAACTTTTGGTCTACGGGTGCCGTGAAAATAATTCTTATACTCTAGAGCGCCGTGATTCAAAAAAGTTTGGGAACCACTGTTCTATGGAAATGAACAGTGATTTACCTCAGAATTAGAGGAGCAATGCTAGTTGTTAATGAGTGAATTCGGGGGCACTTAAAGAGAGAATCTGGCCATTGTGCAGGAAAATATTGCCCCCCCTTGCCTCCCTCCCTGCCTGCCAGCACAGGAGACTCTGGCTTTGTGCCAGATTCTACTGCACATGCGCAGGTCTACGGGATAACGGCACCCGCACATTGTTCTTGGGAATATCTCAACTGCCACTCCATTTTCCTTGTGATATTTGTCTATACGGCAAGCCGTTGTGTTACTTCTGTGGGATAAGTGTATTTATATGGGTGCAGGGCATGCGGTGTGTTGGTCTGTGTGCACAGCATACTTTCCAACTGTAATACCCCACTATGTGAGTTATCATGTCTGACATTATTCTTCACGCTACAGCAAATCAATTATATACAGTCTGTCATTACAGAAACTGATGACAATTCCCAGCAGCCTCTGCAGCTGCTCAGGAGGTCAGGTGCACATTACATGACTAGTGTCAGGTGGAACAGCAAGTGACAGTTGCAAAGTGAGCAGCAGTTGGACAGAGTGGTCCTGAGGTAAACGCTGTGGGAGACTGACCATGTTGTGAGGGGACAGCTGGCAGCGCCTGTGAGTGAGGGCAGAGTTTGAGCCGTGACCCTCTCGGGAGCCCTGGTAATGTCGGGAGTAAGGTGTCACTGATCTGCCCAGAGGGGAAGTAGATGTGGAGCCCATTGACTGATGTACAGTATGGAGGAATGGCCTGCTCCAGATTGATAGCCGCAGGCTGAGAGACTGGGAGAGGCAGATTGTGAGGCAGAGCCACTTGCCATATAAGGCTTTAGGAAGCTAGTTACAGCCGAGGCAACTGGAGAAGTAAATTAACAGCAGCGTTAACGCTATACCTCAGTGTAGAAACACTATTTTCCCAGCAAGTCACTATAAGTATGTGAACTTATTACATTGACTGTTAAATAGATCAGCTAGAGCTAACACTGCAGTGTATAAAAATCATATAGCAAATCCATATCGTATAACAGCACAGGAAAAGCTGCAGCAGACAGACTTCATAGTGAGCCTACAGTATGACATACTCCCAGTCTACAGCATTTTGCATTTTTGTCAGGAACCATTTACCTATGATAATTCAACTATAACAGCAGTTATTTGGTAAATCAGTGTACTGTGCCATAATCTCTTGAATAATTAATTTGGTACCAACAGTAAGGAAGAGAAAGGGAGAAGAGAGTTTGACCTTAAGAATACCCATCTCAGTTAACATCAGCATTAGCAATACAGGCTATCACTTTCCTGTTTTCCTGACTATTATCTACATTTGTTTAGTCTATCCTAGTCTTTCCGGAATAATAAATCCTCCTATTGTATATTACAGTTACTTAAAAGAAGGAACTAAAGTGTTAATAAGTAAAAACTTAAACTTGATTTATTTGTAAAATCCCCAACAGTTTCTTAATTTATCACACGGGTATTCTAAATGACACTGGCAAAGTAGTACAGGTTGAGTATCCCTTATCCAAAATGCTTGGGACCAGAGGTATTTTGGATATCGGATTTTTCCGTATTTTGGAATAACTGCATACCATAATGAGATCTTAGGATGATGGGACCTAAATCTAAGCACAGAATGCATTTATGTTACGTATACACCTTATACACACAGCCTGAAGGTAATTTTAGTCAATATTTTTTATAACTTTGTGCATTAAACAAAGTGTGTCTACATTCACACATTTCATTTATGTTTCATATACACCTTATATACACAGCCTGAAGGTCATTTAATACAATATTATTAATAACTTTGTGCATTAAACAAAGTTTGTGTACATTGAGCCATCAAAAAACAAAGGTTTCACTATCTCACTCTCACTCAAAAAAGTCCGTATTTCGGAATATTCCGTATTTCGGAATATTTGGATATGGGATACTCAACCTGTACCAAACCAAACTGTATTGTGTGGACAGTCTTGGGGTAATCGTAGATGCTAATAGTATAGTATTGATGTAAAGTTAATTGATGTAAAGTTAAAGTATATACATAAAGTAATACTGTTACATATACCCTCAAGGGGGTTACGTAAGGTTGCATTTATGGTCACATATAGCCTACTGTATACGCTTAAAAGTCTAAATTCAGGTATTTGTTCATTGAGTGGAGAACAAGAGTCGAGACAACTGGAAGCAGTTTAATAAATTAGTTTATTGACCTTAGTGAGAAATACAGTGTTAAAATTTGAAATTTACGTATGGCACTGAAACCGTTCTTTTACAAACTAGTGTTTATTCAACTTTCACAAAATTCACTACAGGTATTGCAATCTGTGTGGTAAATAAACTGATATTTAGAGCTATATAAGTAGTTAATTATGTGTAAGCTCCTATCCTCACCTCTCTGTTAAGAATCAAGAACCGGGGAGTCCTAAGGGAAAAGAGATGTCATAAGCACTTACCTGTATACTTACCTACATATTTAAAACCAAATACTTACCTAGTTATTACACACCAATTAGAGATACGCCATTGAGTGGAGACTCCTGAAATATTCAGTAATTATTTGCTGCAGTTGTCTCTCTCTACTTGTACATCTTATAGCTCATTCTGACTGAAAATGTCTCTTTACTGATACCAGGCATTAAGAGATCAGTAAATTAGTGTTGGCTGGCAAGTCTTTGTATGCTAAATGTGCCTCAGTTAATCTTGACTTCTCTGGGCAGACAGCCTCATAACCAGTGAGGACCCATTTAGTACTTATTCAGTTGCAAGCAGGCTGTGACTAGACTTGCAGGGAAAATAATTTACTGCTCTTCTCTGTCAATATAAGTGTTTCTCAGTATGTGCAGTCTCAGCAGTGTAAACTGAGCTGGACAGTGTAAATAGGTTGACTGTGTGAAGCTGGTTAGCCTTGATCACCCACCTCACTTCTCTCCCTCATTTCAGTTCTTGAGACAGCTGTTGCCTCTCTCCACTCCTCCAGGTTATCACAATCCGAGATTCAGTGACACTGGTTGCTGGGGGCCAGCCTCAAACGTCTGCTACAACCACCTCTCTAATGTTCACTAGTGCTAGCCACCACTCCTCCTCAGGGTTCCTGGTTTCTCCTCCTCCTGGTGTCCAGGCAATTAGCCCTGCCCAAGCCATGCCTAATGTCGCTGCTTCACTCTGCTGCTGGAACCTTCTGGAGGTAAGCAGCTTTGCCAGTCAGCTCACCTGCAGAGCTTCACTAGTGCAGTTCGCCCACCTACCACTACCTCTTTTTCATGTGAATGCTTCCTTATATATAATTGGGCATGTGTGTTCTCCTTCCCACCCAAGGTACATGATGCTCCAACAGACTTGGTGCACCATACCTCCTCAACGTGAGACAGGCTAACCTCCTCGCAGGTGCTTCATGTAACATGGCTGCAGCTTACTAGTTTTGGGGATATGACAGAAACTTTACTCAATAAGGGGTATATTCATCATGAAAAAATTGAGAACTGAGAATTTTAATTTCTGCATCAGGTTACATTGGTTTCCAGAGGGAAACATCTGGGTGTAGAGTGGATCTTGACTCAGAGGCACCAACAGGCTAAAGCTTTAGGCTGTCCCAGGATGCATTGGGACCTTCTCTATAACCCCGCCTCCAGGGCCGGATCTTGCCCTTGTGGCGCCCCGGGCAAAAATGGGGGCGTGGCTTCATATGGGGGCGTGGTCAGTTACGCCCCCATTTGTGCCCCCTGTAGCGCAGCTGAAAAAAAAATAATAATAAATAAAAGTATACTTACAATCCCCGCTCCTGATTCCAGACCTCCTCCTCCGCCGGCGCCGCTCTTCTCCTGGACTCGGATGGTTGTGTCTGTCCTCGGATCTATGGGAGAGATTTCATTACGTCTCTCCCATAGCACAGCATAGACACTAGAGGTCAATTATGACCCCTAGTGTCTCTGCCACTATGCTGTGCGGTGCGCGATGACGTCATCGCGCACCGCACAGCAAAGGTCCTCTCCATGAAGGGAAACTAGACGCTTTGTCTAGTTTCCCTTCATGGAGAGGACCTTTGCTGTGCGGTGCGCGATGACGTCATCGCGCACCGCACAGCACAGTCCTCTCCATGAAGGGAAACTAAACGCTTAGCGTCTGGTTCCCTTCAAAGCGGGGGACCAGCGGCAGGCACAGCGGGGGGCACTGCAGAGGGCACAGTGGCGGATCTTGCCATGGTGCGGCGCCCTCCGGAGGGCGCCGGCGCCCTCCGGAAGGCGGCGCCCCGGGCAAAAGTACTGCTTGCCCGTGGCAAGATCCGGTACTGCCCGCCTCCAGGCACTGTAAGCTCAGTTTCAGTTGGTGTCTACAGCAGCAGGTCACTTAACAGGTAGGCTGCACTGGGCAGCCCTGAAAAAGCTTTTTTTTGACAGAAAATTTCTTCAAAATTGGGCTGTCAGCGCTGTATGTCATGGTGACACTTCAGCGCTGCTGCTCCATCACCTCAATACCTCTCCTGGTTCACGTGGCTGCTACGGGGAGGAGGTAAAAGGGTCCCCCAGGCAGGACCATTAAACTGTGTTCCGTCCGTGACCTAGGGAGATGGGTTGCAGCGCTGGCATGGACACTGTCACTGAGCAGGGACCGCACTAGACCACCAGGGCAATAGAGCGCAGGTCGGATGTACAAACGCCCCATTTAATAGGGCTCGCTAGTAACTGGGGTGGAAGTCCAGCATAAGGGACCTGGCACTTGACCTGTAGCCTCTCCTAGGCCCAGGGCGACGTCTACTGCAGATTTTCTAGCCCTGGAGCTGCCTCACACTCTCCCTCGCTCCCTGACTGAGACGCTGGGCGCCATCTTATAAGCATAGTTGCGCCTAGTCTGTGGGAGTGCAGGGCATGATCTCCCTTGTAAAGCCGCCTGTATACAGTGCTGTGACTTTACTAACACTTGAGTATTCTACATGTCTTTATACAGACAGCATTAGTTAAGAAAAAGTGTACCTATTACAGGATATATTGTACTAGTATTCTGATATATACCTCCAGTCTATGACCATGCTGTGTTATATATATATATATATCTGTACATATACTAGTCCAGTGCAGTTTTATTGTCATAATAATTCTGCATTGCCTGTGATTGTATGTGCCTGTACCTGCTGTGTGGTTTCACTTTCAGTGTTTCCCAGATATATCTATCACTATATTCTGTACCCTAAGGGACTAGGGGGGTCATTCTGAGTTGATCCCTAGCTGCTTTCAGTCGCTGCACAGCGATCAGGCAAAAAAATCAGCACTTCTGCGCATGCGTATGATGTGCAATGCGCATGCGCTTCGTACTATTACAATGAACGATGTCGTTTCACACAAGGTCTAGCCAAGCTTTTCAGTCGCACTGCTGGCCGCAGAGTGATTGACAGAAGGAGGGAGTTTCTGGGTGTCAACTGACCATTTTCAGGGAGTGTTCAGAAAAACGCAGGCGTGCCAGAAAAATGCAGGCGTGGCTGGGCGAATGCAGGGTGTGTTCGTGACGTCAAAACAGGAACTGAATAGTCTGAAGTGATCGCAAGCGCTGTGTAGGTCTGAAGCTACTCTGAAACTGCACAAATTTTTTTTGTAGCCGATCTGCAATCCTTTCGTTTGCACTTCTGCTAAGCTAAACTACACTCCCAGTGGGAGGCGGCATAGCGTTTGCACTGCTGCTAAAAATTGCTAGAGAGCAAACAACTCGGAATGACTCCCTAGGTGCGTCAGGGTCATATATATAGTTCATCACAGTATTTACCTATTATGTGTATTCTACTGTGTACTCAGTCGCATAATACTGGATTTATTAGCTGGTGTTGTGTACTGTGTCTACAGTCACATACTAACGGATTTATTTGCAGGTATTGTACTCTGTCTAGCTTTATCGTTCTAATTCACTCTGTTGTTGCATTTGTGTACAATGTATAACAAGAAGGGCAGTAAGTCTGTGGATGCTCCTGCATCATGCAGAGCTTGCGCCAAAGATTTACCAGAGGGGGAAGCTGTGTATGATGGTCTGTGTACTATGTATCATACATCTCCCAGTCAGTCCGCAGCTTCTGTAACCAATCAGGAGCCACCCTGGGCTGTGTTCACAAACCTACTGGGTACTCTGGTGGAACGCCTTGCGCCCCCTATGGGACCACCTGTGCCATTATAGCCACAAATTGTCCTTATGGTTAATCTGCCTTGGGTGGAATATTTGTCTAACCAGTTGCAGTAATTAAATCATTCCTTGGTCAGACAAAAATCTACTCCAGGTCACTCTAGTGTCTCTGGGTCATCTTAGCAGGCTGTTTCCTCCTCACAATCCATGAATCTCTCAGATGTTTCATCTGAAGAGAAGGGGAAGCATACTGTCCTGTCAGACACTGAATCGGGTGTTTCTGACAGGGAATCTCCATTGTAAATTAATATCCATGCCCTTGATTGTTGCTATTAAGCAAATCCTACAAATCACTGATGATGAGGATTCCACTACTGTGGCTAAGATAACGGATATGTTTAAACAGCAGAAGGTGGTTAAAGATCTATTACCCCATTCTGACCATTTGGTGGACATCAGGCAGGAGCCCTGGTATAATCCAGGTTAGAAATTCCCTCTGTCTAAACGTGCCTTGGCTCGCTATCCTCTCCCTGCAGAGTTATGTAATAAGTGGAAAAAATCACCACCGGTGGATTCTTATGTCACCCGCCTAGTGGTGTCACCACTGTCACTTCACTGAAGGAACTGACAGATAAGCGTGTGGAGGGATGCCTGGAATCTATTTACTCCATTACAAGTGCTGTACATAGACCCACTATTGCAGCCTGTTGGGCTGCAAAAGGAAATGAAGCGTGGGTTCAGGAATTAGAGGAAGAGCTGCCCGAGAATATATCTGACAATGCCAGACCATACCTGTCTCACATTACCACTGCCACCTATTACATTAGGGAGGCGTCCTCTGAGGAGGGTACGTTGGCAGCCAAGGCGTCGACTATGTCTGTCCTGGCTCGCCGTATTCTGTGGTTGAGGTCATGGAAGGTGGACCTAGACTTCAAAAAGACCTTGGAGGTTCTCCCCCTTTAATGGGGACATTTTGTTTGGGGAAGACCTAAATAAAATTGAGTCTGAATTGGCGGCTGCTATGACTGCCTTTCTCCCAAATACTAATCCTTCTGCACAGAAGGCTAAAGGTACCACTTTTCGTTCCTTTTGGCCTCAAGGGAAAGCAAAAGGTCAGGCATACCTGAGATAATCTCGTGCTCCCAAAACCACTAAGCCCAAGGCAAAGCAGTCCTAGGCGGCTCACCAGCCTGCTTCTAAACAAGGTATGCCTGCCGCATGATGGGTTAGGCCTCCCCCTGGGGGGAACCCAGGGTGGGAGGCTGACTTCTGCCGTTCACCCAGGTCTGGTTAATGACCACTTCGGACGCATTGGTGCAAGAAGTTGTCTCTTACGGGTATGCAGTTTCCTTCAGGAGATTTCCCCCTCACTAGTTTTGCACCACAGTTATCCCTTCGGATCCATTAAAGGCGCAAGCTTTGCAAAAGGTTGTGATTTCTCTCCTGAATACAGGAGTAGTAGTGCCGGTTCCTCTGGCCCAGAGAGGCAGAGGTTACCGCTAGACCCTGTTTCTAGTACCAAAACCCAATGGGTTTTTCCGGCCTATACTCAACCTCAAATCACTGAACAAGTTTGTGAAAGTGTCCAAGTCCTGTAAGGAAACACAGCACTCAATTAAACTGGCTATGGAACCCAGAGACTATATGGTATCCCTGGATATACAGGATGCGTACCTGCATATACCAATTGCCATGTTGCATCAGCAGTATCTGCGGTTTGCTATTGGCAACCTCCACTATTAGTTCCAGGCTCTGCCATTTGGACTGGCTAGGGCCCCTCAGATTCTCACCAAGGTCATTGCCATAATGACGGCCCATCTCCGTTGCCAGGGAGTCAGGTTCCTACCGTATCTGGATGACTTGCTGATTCTGGCAAACTCCCGTGATGTTCTCCTCAGTCATCTACATCTGACAGTAAGCTTCCTACAAGCCCATAGGTGGCTTATCAATTGGAAGAAATCCTTGCTGGTTCCAGCTCAGAGCATGGTGCACCTGGGGGCAATCCTGGACACAAAGTCAACGACTGTTTCTGTCTCCAGAAAAAGTCCTGAGACATCAAGACAAGATAAGATGCTTCCTTTGTTGCCCCAGAGTGTTGATACACTCGGCGATGCAAGTACTTGGCCTGAAGGTGTCGACATTCGACATGGTAGAGTACCCTCAATTTCATTCTCGCCCTCTGCAGAGGTTAATCCTTTCCAAGTGGGATGACCTACCACATCGGATCAGATCTCACATGATCACTTTGACTCCGGAGGTTCGTCTGTCACTGACCTGGTGGCTACTGGACCAGCAATTGAGCAATTGTCGTCCCTTCTGGATCATCTGCTGGGTCCTGTCGACAACGGACGCCAGTCTGAGGGGATGTGGTGCGGTGTTGGAGCAACACTCTTTTCAGGGTTGCTGGACTAAGGAGGAGTCACTCTGCCCAATTAACATTCTGGAGTTGCGGGCGGTATTCAGTGCATTGACTCTCGTCCTGCCTATGGTACATAACAGGTTGGTTCAAGTACGGTCAGACAATGTCACTACCGTGGCGTACATAAGCCATCAAGGTGGCACTCGAAGCTGCATGGCTATAATGGAAGTGTCAAAAATCCTTTGTTGGGCAGTACGCCATCTGTCAACAATATCGAAAGTGTTTTTTCCTCAGTCACCAGGACGTGCACGCCGGAGAGGGGAGTCTTCATCCAGAAGTCTTTCAATTCTTAGTGGACAAGTGGGGCCTAGCAGACCTAGACCTGATGGCGTCTAGACACAATCACAAGGTTCCGGTCTTCGGATCAAGGACCAGGGATCCTCAAGCAGTATTCGTAGACACACTGGCAATTCCATGGAACTTTCGGCTGCCCTACGTGTTCTCTCTAGTATCGCTCCTGCCCAGGGTCCTGCGGAAGTTCAAACAAGAAGGAGGATTTGTACTTCTAGTTGTTCCAGCGTGGCTCAGACAGCATTGGTTTCAGACCTGCAGGGTCTATCGACAGAGCATCCTCTACTACTTCCTCAGCGCCAAGACCTCCTCGTACAGGGCCCTTGTCTTTAGTCGGACCTGGCAAGGCTGGCTTTGACAGCATGGCTCTTGAGGCATCACTTCTGAGAGCCAAAATATTCTCTGAGGTGGTCATACAACTATGTTAAAAGCCTGCAAACTGGCATCTGCTCGGATTTATTACAGGGTTTGGAATTCTTACTTCACTTGGTGTGCTGATTTAGGATGCATACAGATTCAGAACTTCCAGAATTTGGCTTTTATGCAAAGAGGCCTGGACTTATGCCTTCGTCTGGCCTCCCTCAAGGTTCACATATCTGCCTTGATGGTATGGTTTTAGAAAAAAATTGCATCTATACCTGATGTTCATACATTCACTCAGGGTGTCTTATGGATTCAGCCTCCCTATGTTCCTCCTGTGACTCCATGGGATCTGTCTGTTGTCCTGAATGCCCTGCAAGTGTCTCCATTTGAACCTCTTGAGATGGTGGATCTTAAATGGATCACGGCCAAGGTCTTGTTTTTACTGGCTATTGCCTCTCCAAGAAGGGTGTCGGACTTAAGCACTTTGTCCTGTAGTCCACCCTTACTAATATTTTATTGTGACCGAGCAGAACTCACCCAGGTTATTTACCTAAGGTGGTGTCATCTTTTCACCTTATCTAAGAGATTGTGGTTCCGGCCTTTGGGGGTCATTCAGACCCGATTGCTGCTGAGGTCCCCCTAGCGACGGGATGGCCAAAGAAAATGATCGCATCGGCGATCGTAAGAAGATTGACAGGAAGAGGCCGTTTATGGGTGTCAACTGACCGTTTCCTAGGAGTGTCTGGAGAAACGCAGGCGTGTCCAGCCGTTTGAAGGTAGGGTTCCTGATGTCTGCTCCGGCCCGGCTTACTGGAAGAGTAAGTCCTGAGCTGTGCAGAGACTCCACAAACTTTTGTTTGTGGAACTCTCTGCACATGCATTCGCACCCCTGCACAGCGATTAACCCCTCCCCCTGCAGGCGGCAACTACCTGGTCGCAGCAGTGCAAAAAATGCTTGCTTGCGACTAGGTCTGAATTAGGCCCCTTATCTATTCTGATTTGTCCTCCAAAGAGCGGTTTTTGGATGTGGTACGGGCTCTCCGCATATATATGGAGAGGACTGCCTCTATCAGGAGGTCAGATTCCCTTTTTGTTTTGTTTGGTTTTCACAAATGTTGCTGACCTGCGAATAAGCAAACCTTGGCAAGATGGATTAGAATGGTGACTGAACAAGCTTATGCGCAGGCTGGTCTACCAGCTCCTGCTGTAAACAATGCTGGAGATATAGTACTCCTTCAGATCCCTTGGTTAATAATAGTGGGCTTGAGTATCTGTAGTGAGCAGGGAACTCCAAACAGGGAGTAGTGTGGGTTGTCACTGTCGGTGTGAAAAGCACGGGAATATATGAACTACAGTACTACTCTATGAAAGAACTGAAGTAACCTTATCGAGTCCAGTGGAGGGGGGATGGCCTGCTCACAGTTAGAGGTGGCCTGAAATAGAAGTTTATGCAAGGATTGGCACAGATGAACTATTGTGTCTGGTGATAGAAGTGGGTAGTTAGCCTCTGATAAAACTTATCCCATGGCTAGTAAAGGGTGTGGTGGGATGTGGGATGTGTGTGTGTGTGTGTGTGTGTGTATCCGGTTGATAGACACACTGTCTAGTTAGACAGTCAATAGATAGACACCATATGTTAGACAGACATTAGACATCACTGCTGTGTGCTGCCTGACAGACACTACAGGAGCACACAGCCCATCAGGAGGGTGCCACGACGTGGCGCTCCCTGATTGGCTGAAGGGACCCTCTTTGACAGGAGTCAGGGGGGGTCCTGGCAGTCGGGGAAAGGGGTCCCATGTGTAAACATGGGACCCCTTTCAGTGCGTGGTCGGGTTTGTGTTTTTTTATTTTGCCAAGTACATGGATTATTCAAAGGCTGGATTCTTCACTGGATTATGTGAGTATATTTTTTTCCACAGGTACCCCTAGGCTTCTACATGGAGTAGAGGACCGAGCCTCGTGGGAACATAGGTAAGTATGTGTGTATGTTGATGTGCATGTATGTAATAAAGTTGTACTGTCACGGTGTGTGTGTCCTGTTTTTATTGGAGCATTTTTTTAGTAGTAGTACTACAGGTACCAGCGGGCCCGGTTTTCCACCGCATGCTGGTACTTGTGGTTGTCCAAGTACCAGCTTGCGGGGGAGGCTTGCTGGGACTTGTAGTACTGCTACTAAAAACAATATTCACAATTTTACACTTGGCTATCAGCCCCCCATCCGCCGCCCTTGGATGGGGGGGACAGCCTCAGGCTTCACCCCTGGCCCTTGGGTGGCTGGAGGGGGGGACCCCTTGATTGAAAGGGTCCCCACTCCTCCAGGGTACCCCGGCCAGGGGTGACTAGTTGGGGTTTTAATGGCACGGCCACAGGGACCGATATCAAAGTGTCCCCCAGCTGTGGCATTATCTCCCCAGCTAGTGGAGCCCGGTGCTGGTTTCAGAAATACGGGGGACCCCTACACTTTTTGTCCCCCGTATTTTTTTTGGAACCAGGACCAGGCGCAGAGCCCGGTGCTGGTTGATTAAATATGGGGGAACCCCTGTCATTTCCCCCCCCATATTTTTTCAACCAGGACCAGCTCAAAGAGCAAGAGGCTGGTTGTGCTTAGGAGGGGGGACCCCACGCAATTTTTTTCAGATTTTTAAAGACTTTAATGAACTTTTTAAGGTACACAATGAAGCCCTGCACGGATCTCACAGATCCGGCCGGGATTCCTTGTGTTTTGTCAGGCAGTGTTTTACTCATCACTCCCGTAAAACACTGCCTGATATTATGAATCACATCGACATCGGAAAAAACGAATGTGCAAAACTCGGCAGCTTAGTGAATGACCGTATCAGGATTCAAAAAGTTGCAGCAAAATGCACCCGATACCATTCGAGATCAAACACCCTTCAAAACGGCAAAAACACGATTAGTAAATAAACCCCATGTTTTTTTTTATTTAATATGTTTTTGGACTATTTCATACCTTCTCTATCCATGTCAGCATAGAGTAGGATAGAAACCTTGTGTCGAGCGCAATGAGCCACCAAGCCCAAAGCGTGGCGAGAAGAGCGAGCCCCATGAGGGTATGCCTTTCTACAATTGGGGGTCCCAGATGCCAAAACTTTCCACACAAACCACAAAAATGCAAAAAACATGGGGGTAAATTTACTAAGATTCGTATTACTACCGATTTGGTGTGAAAATCAACACGAATGACATCGAAAGTGTGTTTGTGCAACTTTTTGAATTGGTTACGCCTAATTTACTAAGCTGTCGTATTTGTATTTTTCGTGTTGTCCGATGTCGATGTCATTCGTGTTTTTTTTGTAAGAATGCGGCCGATTTTGTTGTTTTTCGGCCGTGTTTTTAGGTTTTTATTACGACTGCGTCACATGTCTGTTCCGGCAGTGTTTGTCCGTTCCCGGCCGCATTTTTTTTTCTAAGTTTCGATTTTGTCACTCGTCCGTGATTGGTTGTATTCGTGATGAAGGAGTGTCTGTGCACATTACTATAAAAACGCCCCAAACCGTCCGCACCTCGTGGGTTTAGCTAGTGGAGAGGAGAGAGGAAGGTGTATTAGGAGTTGGTGAGTTTGTTGGAGTTGTTGGTGGATTTGTTGCGGAGTTTATAGATTGTTGAGTGCTGTACTGTGTGTGTAAGTAGTATTGTCTTACTTGTGTTGTTTTTTCAAAGTTTGTCTACTTTTTTGTCCTTGTTTTTTTTTAAAGTCTATTGTCATTGTTTGTGAGTGTGTGTGTGTGTGTGTGTGTGTGTGTGTGTGTGTGTGTGTGTGTGTGTGTAGGTTGTGTGGTGTGTAGTGGTAGTGGAGGAGTGTGTTTTGTGTTTTATTTTCTCTGTGTTTCTTGTAGTTTGTAGGGATTATGTCTCAGTCAGAGGACAGTGTGGTGGAGGAGGTTAGTGAGAGGGAGGAGTGGAGGAGGTGAGTGAGAGGGAGGAGGTTAGTGAGAGGGAGGAGGTTAGTGAGGAGGAGGAGGGGGTGCCTGTTGCTGCGTTATCCAGTGATAGTGATGGTGCTGTGGCTCCGCAGCCACGCACCACTACCAAGACTGGGCACAATGTTAAGTTCAGCTATGCTGAAAACATGGCTTTGGTGCGGGAGCTGATGAGGCATCATCGCCAATTGTTTGGGCAGGATGCTGCCAAGGTGTCCTCACGTAGGAAAGCTGTCCTGTGGGGTAAAGTTATAGCGGCAGTGAATAGTGAGGGTGTGGTGAGGCGGACTGAGGACACGTGCCGGAAGCACTTTTATGACATCAAGCGCCGTGTCAATGCCAAGATGGCCAAGGAGGCAAAATCAGCCAGCCAAACCGGGGGTGGACACCCCTTCCGTGCGACTTATCGTGATTGGGAGGAGCCTATGCGGTCCCTTATTCCTTCAGAAGTGGTTGCTGCGACTCATGTCAGGGATTCTGACCGTCCAAGGCAGGATGGTGAGTTATTTTGAAATTATTTTGTGATATTGCATTTTGAAAAATAATTATGCTGCTAATTGTTACTGTGTTTTTAAAATTATAATCATTGTGTTGGTGATGTAGTGCAGGCCTGTGCAACCTGTAGCTGTAAAGGTGTTTCCAAACTACAAGTCCCAGCATGCATTGCCTGAGTTTTGTTATTAGTGAATGTTACATCTGTTGCAGTGCATGCTGGTATGTGTATTTCTAATACATAATCAGAGATCTTGCTTGTCCCTAATTTTTTTTTTTTTTTTGGTGTTGTGTTTATTGATGTGTTTTTTTTTTAAATTGTTTGTTTGATGCTGTTTGTGGCAATTTGTAGGTGTAATTTTTTATTAAAAAAATGCGCAGAATAAACCTTTGTATAAGGATTATTTTGTGCCACACCATCTTATTTTTTTAAAACACACCCAAATAATGAATACTGAATAGCTTAAACCAAAATAAATGTACTTAACATTAGGTTCCAGATGTTTACATCACAATAAGGAAGTTCAGATAACAAGGAGTTTTTAAAGTATGGTCATAATGTTTTTTCAAATGTATCAACAGTACGCCAGAGAAGAACCACAGACAGGCCACAGCCAACTGATGATGGTGGGAATGCAGGTAAGAATTCACTGTATTCACATATTCTGCAAACACATAGAAGCCAACAAATATTAATGTTTTTCTCTTCACATAGGTTCTTCTTCTGCAAGCCGCCCTCCTCTAAGGCGGACATCACAGGGCTCTGAGTTTGCCTACGAGGCCCAGTAAGTCACGTCGTGTGGAGTCTGAGTCAGCGGCTCCATCTTCACCACCCAGGCGGCGCATCTCCGCAGTGTTGCCCCAGCCACCTCTGGACATTTTTGCAAGTCCTCAAAGTGATGAGCCACGATCACCTCAGCTGTCTGGTGAGTAAAAAATGTTAGGCAAAAATTAATAACAGTTTTTCACAGTGTGGACTATGAATGAACATGGCTAAGTCAGATTAATTTTACTAAGCTCTGATATGTTCAAGGTGTTATATGGTGAAAATGTTTTTATAAATGTTCAAAATAATCTGTCTTCCTTGTGCCTTTATCACCTTGCACATATCATTGTCTGTTCTAATCCTTAGGTCTTCTCATGGTTAATTCAGCTGCACCACTGTTTGTGTATTGTCTGGACAATTATATTTGTGCATATTATTAGTCATGGCCATAATGTCAATTACCAAGCACATGTTTATTTTTGCATAAATTACTGCACCCATTTTCAGATGTCATGTTTTGCCTAACATCCATTTTGTTTTTTGTTATAACATTTTGTTTAAATAATTAAAAAAAAAAAACATTGGTTAATACAAATGTTTCACATGGCCCACATCACCAGTTATAAACATAGTCCTACTTAACACATTTGCATGTTTTGTGAAAAAAACACAAAATAAATAAAAACATTTTAAGGTTTTAAAAATGACTGCCTTTACAAATTAATGAGTTTGTTAGAAACAACATTTACTGCCTTGTTAGTATTTATGTAAAGGAAGGGCCATACTCAATTTTTACAGGCATTAATGTTAAATGGGGACATATCTTTGTGTTTCACATATCATTATGTCTTAGAGTCTCTGAACAAAACAAATAAAATAAAATTGTGTTTGGAAAATTAGAAGCCACACACAGGCGTGCACAGAAACTGATTTGCGGGTTTGGCACAGGACTTCCACCCCCCCAACCCCTCCACGGCATTATAGTGTTCTCACACCTCCCCTGTCCTGGATGTAGACTGCTTACCTGGTCCGCTCCTCTGGGTCGACCAGGTGAGCAGTTTATATCCAGGACAGGGGAGGATAGAGAACACTATAATGTTGTGTAGGGGGATAAGTTTGGTGGTGAACCCGCCAGTCAGTGTCTGCGCACGCCTGTGAAGGCACATGTGTTTCTTAAGGCAGTATTCCCAGTTTTTTGGACAACACACAATCTTTAACATTTTCATGAGTATTATTAAGTATGCCATGTTTAGGGCAAGCAAATAAATATATTAGAAATTAATCAGTGGCTGTTGTGACCCCCATACAGAACCAACCATCATGGGCGAGGACGACCAACAGGCTACCTTTACACTGCACCTGCAGCCCGTTGCTCCTACCCAGCCAACCCAGCAGCAGGATATGCCCCAAGCCTCCGTAAGTCCCCAATTGATCCCAACTCCACCACAGCAACAAATGTCCGCAGACTTTTGGAGCAGTTGGGCCACACAACAGGTCCAAAACACTGCCTACCTGAACACACACACACAACACCTTGCCAGTCTGCCGCATCATCTACCTCGCATTAGTAGGAACTCGAGCAGACTGATTGTTCAGGTAGGCAGAATAGCTACTTCAATGGAGCAAATCAGGGCGGACAACATGCAAATGCTGACAAATTTATCCAGAGTAATCGATGAGCAACAGCGGCAGCAACAAGCCCTAATACAAGTCATCCAGCACAACCAAGTAGTGACTGAAACTTTGTCCAGAATTGTTGCCAGCCACACTGCCACCAATAATCAGCTAAATGCCAGTATTCACAACTTGAGCCAAAGCATTACTGTGCTGGCAGCACAACAAGTCAGCTCCAGCTCTGGAACCACGACCCCTAGCCAGACCCCAGTTACCTCCCCTGTTCGACGCTCAAGCAGAACACGGGCCAGCGAAACAGGACAAACTTCTGCACCAAGCACACACACCAAAAAAAAATTATTAAGGCAGGAAATTTGTGCAACACAATAAATGTTGGCTATTGTATTCCATAAAAAAACCTGTGTCCGTGTCAATCATTTTAAAGCACGCTATGTGTGTATGGTTTAATGGGGTAATGATTGTCAATGTTTATTTAATTAAAAGGAAAATAAACATACAGACCAGTATAAAGAACAAACACTATCGAACAAAACAAACATTCCCCCCTACAATACATGTAAGGAAAGTGGTCAGGCAAGGTGATTATAATCAAAATAATACTTACGGGTAAAATATCGCTGAATAACTTCTTGCCTTACCTGCCTCCCTACATCTGTACTCACACTGTCACCAGATGTTTCTAACTCCCCTGCTTGCTGACTGTTTTCTTCCTCATCATGTGGCAGATGTTGTTGCAAACACAGATTATGGAGAAAACAGCAGCAGAACACAATCCTAGTCACCTTAGAGGGACTATACAACAAAAGCCCAGCAGATTTATCCAGACACCGAAACCTAGATTTCAGCACTCCAAAACATCTTTCTATCACGTTCCGCGTAGACTTATGTGCATGATTGTAACTGTGTTCAGCAGGAGAATCAGGTTGGGACAATGGAGTAAGTAGCCAAGAGTAGCAGCCATAACCACCATCACCTGAAAAACAGATATAGGCAACATTAGTACATGTGTATGATGAATAATTACCCCCCCCAAAAAAAGGAGTTTGAAGTTAACACACATACACACAACACACTTGGAACATACCCAGCAGCCAGCCATCAGGCATTTGTCCGTCCTCAAATATATCGAAGAGAGATGACTGACTGAGGATGAAGGAGTCATGGCAGCCGCCAGGGTAACCTGCAACCACACTCATAATTTTTAGATTTGCATCACAAACCACCTGGACATTAGTGGATTTGTCCATATGTCTATTAGTATAAATATATTGTCGGCCCCTAGGTGGTCTCAGCTCAACGTGTGTGCAATCTATGGCCCCCAGCACATTGGGCATGCCAGCAAGCTCATAGAAAGCTACCCTGACTGCATGCCACTGCGACTCCTGGGTAGGGAAGCAGATAGAGGCATTTATATGGGGGTCCAAGACATCCAAAACCTGAGTGGACATTAATAAATATAAGGTGAGTGTCATGATCTGTATTCAATACAATACTGTGTTCTAAGACCTAACAGAAGCAACACTTAGACATAGACGTGTATGTATATTTCAACTCACCTGATTCAAATATTTTGAAAAGGTGGGCTGGGAGATAACTATGACGTCGCCTGTCACAGCCTGGAAGCTCCCAGTAGCCATAAAGTGCAACACAGCCAGGAGTTTGTGCAGGCCTGAGACAGAGCGAGAGCGTGCTGTCCCAGGGTCTAGTCCCAGTTTGACAAGGTCATACAGACGGAAAATGTTGTTTCGATTTAGCCTAAACATCTGTATGACCCTATCATCAGACAATGCGTTTAAGTTTAAACGTCCCCTAAAAAAACGAGGCTGGCGCAGCCTCCGCGGCACCTGTTCAACCTTCTGACCATGTGCACTTACCTGGCCCTGATTTATTGAAGAGTCATGGAGCACTCTCAGGTATCCCCCAACAACCAAAAAATCTGAAACACACACAACAGCCGCCATTTCAGAGTGAGAGATCTTCAAAATGTGCCTGGGAGCCTTTTATAGGGCCAAACATTCAGGTGTGACTAATGAATAATTGAATACACATGTAAACACGCTTCTCAAAAGCAGGTCTACTTTTTTTAGGACTTTTGTACGAATTGTATTTTTTCACGACCGCAAATGCATTATCACGGTAGACATTACAAATACGAATGGTTAGTAAATGACCGTGATTCATACCTAAACAGCCGCGTTTTGACCGATGGTGTATTCATTCGTAATTTTACACATGAACTTCCAAAAAAATACGAATTGCCTCATCACTGCCGTGTTTTTGGCTTAGTAAATTACCGAGATGACACTTTGAAGAAAAAACGGCATCTCGGTCAAAATCGGGACCTTAGTAAATATACCCCATGGTGTCTACATTTTTATGTCGACCATTTTAATGTTGACCTTTTGACCCTGTTAACCTTTTGACCCTGCCGACCTAATGTCAGTCTAACATATGGTGTCTGTCTACTGACTGTCTAACTAGAAACTGTCTATCTATCTATCTATCTATCTATCTATCTATCTATCTATCTATCTATCTATCTATCTATCTATCTACCCACACCAGTGTGTGTGTGGTTGGGATACAGTACTGGATAGGTACATTTGGCCAAGTAATGGAAACTCGGCTGTGAATTGTTCTACAGTAGAGCTGGAAAAGCCATGAAACTGCAGTGCCAGGCTTGTGCACAGAAGGTCTGCCTCAAGCACCGGATAGGGTAACCAGGTCTATCGTGCTACAGATAATTATATAAAGCAAAAGCTAAAGAGAGCCCTAAACTGAGATTATGTGTTATGTGTAACTTATTTTTACTGTTTTTGATTATTTGGATATTTTTCATTACATATTAAGGAGAAGGATTTCACTTTGTTTGATTTTATGAATGTCTATTTGACTACAAATGACAACTTAAGCAAAATGGTTTCCCCTGCAATCAGAGAATTACATGCTAGGAGCACTTTCTATTTAAGTCAAGGTAAAAATGTCAAATGTTACTTTGAATTGGGTAAATAATATACCGGTAATATAATTTGCATTTCTATGGTGCTGTATTGCATACAAAGTAATTAATGCAACTTCAAATTGAATGATTTTATCTACTACCAATTAGCATTCTTATTTTAGAGCACAAGAAAATGACACAATTTCTACCTACTATGAGCTTTGGATGCTTTACTTTTGTTTATCATTTAGAAGAGTAGTTTTCATTATTATTTTTTTAAAAGAGTAAAATAAAATAATATAATGATTAGAGACTAAGGGGTCTATAGTGTTCACTCTAGGATTTTTTTAGGGCAAGGGTGCTGAGCATTGAAGAAGGCACGTTTTTATTTTGAAGGGCACATTTTTGATGTGACACTTTGCGCACAAAGCATAGCGCATATGTTTATAGTTTTTGTACATACATTTTGCCCTTAGTAAATCATATACCCATGCATACATATAAGACACCTAACATCTGTACTGAGAAACATACTGTATATGTCCAGTCTTCTTGAAAGATCGGCTGTAGCATATACATAAGTAGATAATTACAGGTTGAGTATCCCATATCCAAATATTCCGAAATACGGAATATTCCGAAATACGGACTTTTTTGAGTGAGAGTGAGATAGTGAAACCTTTGTTTTTTGATGGCTCAATGTACACAAACTTTGTTTAATACACAAAGTTATTAAAAATATTGTATTAAATGACCTTCAGGCTGTGTGTATAAGGTGTATATGAAACATAAATGAATTGTGTGAATGTAGACACACTATGTTTAATGTAGAGATGAGCGCCTGAAATTTTTCGGGTTTTGTGTTTTGGTTTTGGGTTCGGTTCCGCGGCCGTGTTTTGGGTTCGAACGCGTTTTGGCAAAACCTCACCGAATTTTTTTTGTCGGATTCGGGTGTGTTTTGGATTCGGGTGTTTTTTTCAAAAAACACTAAAAAACAGCTTAAATCATAGAATTTGGGGGTCATTTTGATCCCAAAGTATTATTAACCTCAAAAACCATAATTTACACTCATTTTCAGTCTATTCTGAATACCTCACACCTCACAATATTATTTTTAGTCCTAAAATTTGCACCGAGGTCGCTGTGTGAGTAAGATAAGCGACCCTAGTGGCCGACACAAACACCGGGCCCATCTAGGAGTGGCACTGCAGTGTCACGCAGGATGTCCCTTCCAAAAAACCCTCCCCAAACAGCACATGACGCAAAGAAAAAAAGAGGCGCAATGAGGTAGCTGTGTGAGTAAGATTAGCGACCCTAGTGGCCGACACAAACACCGGGCCCATCTAGGAGTGGCACTGCAGTGTCACGCAGGATGGCCCTTCCAAAAAACCCTCCCCAAACAGCACATGACGCAAAGAAAAAAAGAGGCGCAATGAGGTAGCTGTGTGAGTAAGATTAGCGACCCTAGTGGCCGACACAAACACCGGGCCCATCTAGGAGTGGCACTGCAGTGTCACGCAGGATGTCCCTTCCAAAAAACCCTCCCCAAACAGCACATGACGCAAAGAAAAAAAGAGGCGCAATGAGGTAGCTGTGTGAGTAAGATTAGCGACCCTAGTGGCCGACACAAACACCGGGCCCATCTAGGAGTGGCACTGCAGTGTCACGCAGGATGTCCCTTCCAAAAAACCCTCCCCAAACAGCACATGACGCAAAGAAAAAAAGAGGCGCAATGAGGTAGCTGTGTGAGTAAGATTAGCGACCCTAGTGGCCGACACAAACACCGGGCCCATCTAGGAGTGGCACTGCAGTGTCACGCAGGATGGCCCTTCCAAAAAACCCTCCCCAAACAGCACATGACGCAAAGAAAAAAAGAGGCGCAATGAGGTAGCTGTGTGAGTAAGATTAGCGACCCTAGTGGCCGACACAAACACCGGGCCCATCTAGGAGTGGCACTGCAGTGTCAGGATGTCCCTTCCAAAAAACCCTCCCCAAACAGCACATGACGCAAAGAAAAAAAGAGGCGCAATGAGGTAGCTGTGTGAGTAAGATTAGCGACCCTAGTGGCCGACACAAACACCGGGCCCATCTAGGAGTGGCACTGCAGTGTCACGCAGGATGTCCCTTCCAAAAAACCCTCCCCAAACAGCACATGACGCAAAGAAAAAAAGAGGCGCAATGAGGTAGCTGACTGTGTGAGTAAGATTAGCGACCCTAGTGGCCGACACAAACACCGGGCCCATTTAGGAGTGGCACTGCAGTGTCACGCAGGATGTCCCTTCCAAAAAACCCTCCCCAATCAGCACATGATGCAAAGAAAAAGAAAAGAAAAAAGAGGTGCAAGATGGAATTGTCCTTGGGCCCTCCCACCCACCCTTATGTTGTATAAACAAAACAGGACATGCACACTTTAACCAACCCATCATTTCAGTGACAGGGTCTGCCACACGACTGTGACTGATATGACGGGTTGGTTTGGACCCCCCCCAAAAAAGAAGCAATTAATCTCTCCTTGCACAAACTGGCTCTACAGAGGCAAGATGTCCACCTCATCATCACCCTCCGATATATCACCGTGTACATCCCCCTCCTCACAGATTATCAATTCGTCCCCACTGGAATCCACCATCTCAGCTCCCTGTGTACTTTGTGGAGGCAATTGCTGCTGGTCAATGTCTCCGCGGAGGAATTGATTATAATTCATTTTAATGAACATCATCTTCTCCACATTTTCTGGATGTAACCTCGTACGCCGATTGCTGACAAGGTGAGCGGCGGCACTAAACACTCTTTCGGAGTACACACTTGTGGGAGGGCAACTTAGGTAGAATAAAGCCAGTTTGTGCAAGGGCCTCCAAATTGCCTCTTTTTCCTGCCAGTATAAGTACGGACTGTGTGACGTGCCTACTTGGATGCGGTCACTCATATAATCCTCCACCATTCTATCAATGTTGAGAGAATCATATGCAGTGACAGTAGACGACATGTCCGTAATCGTTGTCAGGTCCTTCAGTCCGGACCAGATGTCAGCATCAGCAGTCGCTCCAGACTGCCCTGCATCACCGCCAGCGGGTGGGCTCGGAATTCTGAGCCTTTTCCTCGCACCCCCAGTTGCGGGAGAATGTGAAGGAGGAGATGTTGACAGGTCGCGTTCCGCTTGACTTGACAATTTTGTCACCAGCAGGTCTTTCAACCCCAGCATACTTGTGTCTGCCGGAAAGAGAGATCCAAGGTAGGCTTTAAATCTAGGATCGAGCATGGTGGACAAAATGTAGTGCTCTGATTTCAACAGATTGACCACCCGTGAATCCTTGTTAAGCGAATTAAGGGCTCCATCCACAAGTCCCACATGCCTAGCGGAATCGCTCCGTGTTAGCTCCTCCTTCAATGTCTCCAGCTTCTTCTGCAAAAGCCTGATGAGGGGAATGACCTGACTCAGGCTGGCAGTGTCTGAACTGACTTCACGTGTGGCAAGTTCAAAGGGCATCAGAACCTTGCACAACATTGAAATCATTCTCCACTGCGCTTGAGACAGGTGCATTCCACCTCCTATATCGTGCTCAATTGTATAGGCTTGAATGGCCTTTTGCTGCTCCTCCAACCTCTGAAGCATATAGAGGGTTGAATTCCACCTCGTTACCACTTCTTGCTTCAGATGATGGCAGGGCAGGTTCAGTAGTTTTTGGTGGTGCTCCAGTCTTCTGTACGTGGTGCCTGTACGCCGAAAGTGTCCCGCTATTCTTCTGGCCACCGACAGCATCTCTTGCACGCCCCTGTCGTTTTTTTAAAAATTCTGCACCACCAAATTCAAGGTATGTGCAAAACATGGGACGTGCTGGAATTTGCCCATATTTAATGCACACACAATATTGCTGGCGTTGTCCGATGCCACAAATCCACAGGAGAGTCCAATTGGGGTAAGCCATTCCGCGATGATCTTCCTCAGTTGCCGTAAGAGGTTTTCAGCTGTGTGCGTATTCTGGAAAGCGGTGATACAAAGCGTAGCCTGCCTAGGAAAGAGTTGGCGTTTGCGAGATGCTGCTACTGGTGCCGCCGCTGCTGTTCTTGCGGCGGGAGTCCATACATCTACCCAGTGGGCTGTCACAGTCATATAGTCCTGACCCTGCCCTGCTCCACTTGTCCACATGTCCGTGGTTAAGTGGACATTGGGTACAACTGCATTTTTTAGGACACTGGTGAGTCTTTTTCTGACGTCCGTGTACATTCTCGGTATCGCCTGCCTAGAGAAGTGGAACCTAGATGGTATTTGGTAACGGGGGCACACTGCCTCAATAAATTGTCTAGTTCCCTGTGAACTAACGGCGGATACCGGACGCACGTCTAACACCAACATAGTTGTCAAGGCCTCAGTTATCCGCTTTGCAGCAGGATGACTGCTGTGATATTTCATCTTCCTCGCAAAGGACTGTTGAACAGTCAATTGCTTACTGGAAGTAGTACAAGTGGGCTTACGACTTCCCCTCTGGGATGACCATCGACTCCCAGCAGCAACAACAGCAGCGCCAGCAGCAGTAGGCGTTACACGCAAGGATGCATCGGAGGAATCCCAGGCAGGAGAGGACTCGTCAGAATTGCCAGTGACATGGCCTGCAGGACTATTGGCATTCCTGGGGAAGGAGGAAATTAACACTGAGGGAGTTGGTGGGGTGGTTTGCGTGAGCTTGGTTACAAGAGGAAGGGATTTACTGGTCAGTGGACTGCTTCCGCTGTCACCCAAAGTTTTTGAACTTGTCACTGACTTATTATGAATGCGCTGCAGGTGACGTATAAGGGAGGATGTTCCGAGGTGGTTAACGTCCTTACCCCTACTTATTACAGCTTGACAAAGGGAACACACGGCTTGACACCTGTTGTCCGCATTTCTGTTGAAATACCTCCACACCGAAGAGCTGATTTTTTTGGTATTTTCACCTGGCATGTCAACGGCCATATTCCTCCCACGGACAACAGGTGTCTCCCCGGGTGCCTGACTTAAACAAACCACCTCACCATCAGAATACTCCTGGTCAATTTCCTCCCCAGCGCCAGCAACACCCATATCCTCCTCATCCTGGTGTACTTCAACACTGACATCTTCAATCTGACTATCAGGAACTGGACTGCGGGTGCTCCTTCCAGCACTTGCAGGGGGCGTGCAAATGGTGGAAGGCGCATGCTCTTCACGTCCAGTGTTGGGAAGGTCAGGCATCGCAACCGACACAATTGGACTCTCCTTGTGGATTTGGGATTTCGAAGAATGCACAGTTCTTTGCTGTGCTGCTTTTGCCAGCTTGAGTCTTTTCATTTTTCTAGCGAGAGGCTGAGTGCTTCCATCCTCATGTGAAGCTGAACCACTAGCCATGAACATAGGCCAGGGCCTCAGCCGTTCCTTGCCACTCCGTGTCGTAAATGGCATATTGGCAAGTTTACGCTTCTCCTCCGACAATTTTATTTTAGGTTTTGGAGTCCTTTTTTTTCTGATATTTGGTGTTTTGGATTTGACATGCTCTGTACTATGACATTGGGCATCGGCCTTGGCAGACGACGTTGCTGGCATTTCATCGTCTCGGCCATGACTAGTGGCAGCAGCTTCAGCACGAGGTGGAAGTGGATCTTGATCTTTCCCTAATTTTGGAACCTCAACAATTTTGTTCTCCATATTTTAATAGGCACAACTAAAAGGCACCTCAGGTAAACAATGGAGATGGATACTAGTATACAATTATGGACTGCCTGCCGAGTGCAGACACAGAGGTAGCCACAGCCGTGAACTACCGTACTGTACTGTGTCTGCTGCTAATATAGACTGGTTGATAAAGAGATGTCTATGTAACTATGTATGTATAAAGAAGAAAGAAAAAAAAACCACGGTTAGGTGGTATACAATTATGGATGGACTGCCTGCCGAGTGCAGACACAGAGGTAGCCACAGCCGTGAACTACCGTACTGTACTGTGTCTGCTGCTAATATAGACTGGTTGATAAAGAGATGTCTATGTAACTATGTATGTATAAAGAAGAAAGAAAAAAAAACCACGGTTAGGTGGTATACAATTATGGACGGACTGCCTGCCGAGTGCAGACACAGAGGTAGCCACAGCCGTGAACTACCGTACTGTACTGTGTCTGCTGCTAATAATATAGACTGGTTGATAAAGAGATGTCGTAGTAGTATGTATGTATAAAGAAGAAAGAAAAAAAAACCACGGTTAGGTGGTATACAATTATGGACGGACTGCCTGCCGAGTGCAGACACAGAGGTAGCCACAGCCGTGAACTACCGTACTGTACTGTGTCTGCTGCTAATATAGACTGGTTGATAAAGAGATGTCTATGTAACTATGTATGTATAAAGAAGAAAGAAAAAAAAACCACGGTTAGGTGGTATACAATTATGGACGGACTGCCTGCCGAGTGCAGACACAGAGGTAGCCACAGCCGTGAACTACCGTACTGTACTGTGTCTGCTGCTAATATAGACTGGTTGATAAAGAGATGTCTATGTAACTATGTATGTATAAAGAAGAAAGAAAAAAAAACCACGGTTAGGTGGTATACAATTATGGACGGACTGCCTGCCGAGTGCAGACACAGAGGTAGCCACAGCCGTGAACTACCGTACTGTACTGTGTCTGCTGCTAATATAGACTGGTTGATAAAGAGATGTCTATGTAACTATGTATGTATAAAGAAGAAAGAAAAAAAAACCACGGTTAGGTGGTATACAATTATGGACGGACTGCCTGCCGAGTGCAGACACAGAGGTAGCCACAGCCGTGAACTACCGTACTGTACTGTGTCTGCTGCTAATATAGACTGGTTGATAAAGAGATGTCTATGTAACTATGTATGTATAAAGAAGAAAGAAAAAAAAACCACAGTTAGGTGGTATACAATTATGGACGGACTGCCTGCCGAGTGCAGACACAGAGGTAGCCACAGCCGTGAACTACCGTACTGTACTGTGTCTGCTGCTAATATAGACTGGTTGATAAAGAGATGTCTATGTAACTATGTATGTATAAAGAAGAAAGAAAAAAAAACCACAGTTAGGTGGTATACAATTATGGACGGACTGCCTGCCGAGTGCAGACACAGAGGTAGCCACAGCCGTGAACTACCATACTGTACTGTGTCTGCTGCTAATATAGACTGGTTGATAAAGAGATGTCGTAGTAGTATGTATGTATAAAGAAGAAAAAAAAACCACGGTTAGGTGGTATACAATTATGGACGGACTGCCTGCCGAGTGCAGACACAGAGGTAGCCACAGCCGTGAACTACCGTACTGTGTCTGCTGCGACTGGATGATAAATTATATAAAAAATATATATATATCACTACTGCAGCCGGACAGGTATATATTATATATTATATAATGACGGACCTGCTGGACACTGTCTGTCAGCAGAATGAGTTTTATTTTTATAGAATAAAAAAAACAACAACACACAAGTGAAGTCACACGACGAGTGTTTAACTTTTTCAGGCAATCACAATATAAGTATACTACTAACTATACTGGTGGTCAGTGTGGTCAGGTCACTGGTCAGTCACACTGGCAGTGGCACTCCTGCAGCAAAAGTGTGCACTGTTTAATTTTAATATAATATTATGTACTCCTGGCTCCTGCTATAACCTATAACTGGCACTGCAGTGCTCCCCAGTCTCCCCCACAATTATAAGCTGTGTGAGCTGAGCAGTCAGACAGATATATAATATATATAGATGATGCAGCACACTGGGCTGAGCCTGAGCAGTGCACACAGATATGGTAT
Organism: Pseudophryne corroboree; assembly: GCF_028390025.1. Classification (NCBI taxonomy): domain Eukaryota; kingdom Metazoa; phylum Chordata; class Amphibia; order Anura; family Myobatrachidae; genus Pseudophryne; species Pseudophryne corroboree. Next base: position 191,068,501 of record NC_086454.1, read on the forward strand.
GTGACTGAGTCACTGTGTGTATCGCTTTTTTCAGGCAGAGAACGGATATATTAAATAAACTGCACTGTCTGGTGGTCACTCACTATATAATATTATGTACTCCTGGCTCCTGCTATAACCTATAACTGGCACTGCAGTGCTCCCCAGTCTCCCCCACAATTATAAGCTGTGTGAGCTGAGCAGTCAGACAGATATATAATATATATAGATGATGCAGCACACTGGGCTGAGCCTGAGCAGTGCACACAGATATGGTATGTGACTGAGTCACTGTGTGTATCGCTTTTTTCAGGCAGAGAACGGATATATTAAATAAACTGCACTGTCTGGTGGTCACTCACTAGTAAACTCTCTGCACTCTCTACACTTCTACAGTACTCCTCCTAGTCCTAAGCTCCAGTAAATCTCTCTCTCTTATAATCTAAATGGAGAGGACGCCAGCCACGTCCTCTCCCTATCAATCTCAATGCACGTGTGAAAATGGCGGCGACGCGCGGCTCCTTATATAGAATCCGAGTCTCGCGAGAATCCGACAGCGTCATGATGACGTTCGGGCGCGCTCGGGTTAACCGAGCAAGGCGGGAGGATCCGAGTCTGCTCGGACCCGTGAAAAAACCATGAAGTTCGGGCGGGTTCGGATTCAGAGAAACCGAACCCGCTCATCTCTAGTTTAATGCACAAAGTTATAAAAAATATTTTCTAAAATGACCTTCAGGCTGTGTGTATAAGGTGTATATGTAACATAAATGCATTCTGTGCTTAGATTTAGGTCCCATCACCATGATATCTCATTATGGTATGCAATTATTCCAAAATACGGAAAAATCCCATATCCAAAATACCTCTGGTCCCAAGCATTTTGGATAAGGGAGACTCAACCTGTATACATTTATTTTCCAGTGCTGAAGTAGTTATAATCCGTATACGTTATAAAACAGAAAAAAGTTAAACAATGGGTTAAAATATACAGGAAAACAATAGGTCTGTTCTACTAGGGAAATACTGTAAGCAGTACATGCTCACTGCTTACCCTGTTCTTTCCCTCTTTATCAGAGTGCTGTGTTATTTACAGTGCCTCCTCTGCCATCCAGTTGGCTAAGGATAGAAATTGTGTTCCAATTTCAGAGGTGGGCAAGGAGTAGACGACAACATTGTAACATGCACTCTGACTGTTGCATTCTGTATACAAGGGGGCGATTTATGATCCAGCAGGGTGCACTGAAACAGGGCAGGGTGCTTTTTCACATTTCAAAAATGGGCAGGGTGCAGCACTCTGCTGAAACTGCCTAGAAGGAACACTAGTCTATTTTCTAAGCCTTGGACGAAGATAAAGTCGCTGGAGATAAAGTACCAGCCAATCAGCTCCTAACTGCCATGTCACAGGCTGTGTTTGAAAAATGACAGGAGCCGATTGGCTGGTACTTTATCTCCAGCGACTTTATCTCCATCCAAGGCTTAGTAAATAGACCCCATATTGTACAGTAGTAGTGGTGTAATCTGCAGAACTGCCAATTCTCAGTTTAAGACAATCACAAGCAAATTCTAAAAATATATTTTCTAGTGTAAAAGTGGCCACTCGTGGATATTTGTTTACTAGCAATGTCATTACATTATAAGAAACAATATTCATGACATGAGTGGCACACAAAGGAAATTAATATAAATATATTGATCCAAAAGGTGGCACCAAGTTTGAAAATAATTACAACAGTAGTTATGCATTAGAAAACAGCTGTGGGGCTGCAAGTAAGTTACGTTTTGTGGAATTATCTGGCATTATGTAGTATTGTGCATGCTCTGTAGTCATGCACATACCAATTTAAGGGTTCTATTTACTAAGCCTTGGATGGAGATAAAGTGCTTGGAGTTAAAGTACCAGCCAATCAGCTCTGTCATGTCACAGGCTGGATTTAAAAAATGACAGTTAGGAGTTCATTGTCTGGTACTTTATCTCCGTCCACTTTATCTCTGTCCAAGGCATAGTAAATAGACCCCTAAGCCGCTACATGATAAGAGTGTGCAAATCCATTTCTCTACCTGTGGCTGAGTGGTTGTAACTGCATTGCAAGAGGGCATTTGCATGTAGGCGAGGGTGTGATATAGGCATGGACTTGTGTAATTGCGGGCTATTCAGGGGGCAGATCTCTTGCACCAAGGACAGGGCTAGTGCATGTGCGCATTGATTATGATGACAATACTTTTTGGAAATGGATGGATGGAGAATGTGCAGCCACACATGCCTCCAAGAATTAATACTGGTGGAAATGTACATTTATTTACAAGCACCAATTGTGACTACATCTTGACCAACATAATATCACACTGTATTGCTGCTTGTGAACATACTTAGCTGTCAGAATTAAAGTACTGTCTTTTCTGAGCATGCTCATTGTATCAATATATGCTCCATTCGCAATGCACATGAATCTAACGGAATTCAGCATTCTGGGAATGCGGCAAACAAAGAAATCAGCTTCTGCGGAAGTGCTGGATCAGGTATCCATACATGAATGGAGATCGGTAGTGCATACAGATTAATCTGTCCTTCAACAGAGCACACTATCTGTGAAATGGGCATTTCTGGGCATTAAGTGGGTGATAATGCGATTGCATGGAAATCTGCTGCCTCTTGGTAGTGTTATACTGTATGTTGGGGTGTGAAAGCGACTCCTTGCTCTATCGCAGTGTGGTGACAGAGATGGGGCATCTGTTTCAGATTATTCTGTTGCATGGTTGCACCCAGCAATAGGATGATGTACAGTATGTCCCAATACTAATGATGATGTCTATGGATTTTTACTATACAAAGGCCTATTCTCGTGTTATCATATGCCAATAAGGAAAGCCAGCAGTTCTTCAGATTTGGATCATTCTGTGTATTTACAAGTTGTTGAAGAGATTTTGAAAATTAAAATGATACAGAGAATCATACTGCAGCTTTACTTTTATCCCCAACCAGAAATAAGGAAACCTCCCACTCAGGGCCGGTGCTAGGGTGTTCGGCTCCCTCCTGCAAACAATAAATTTGCGCCCTCTCACACTTTACAAAGTGATAGCGTACGCCTAAGACGCGTGTCAGCAAAAGGGGTGAGCATCCCCTTTTTTACACAATACAGCAGACAGTCCCCCTTTTTACACATTGCGGCAGCCAGCATCCCCTTTTTTACACATTACGGCAGCCAGTCTCCCTTTTTACACATTACGGCAGACAGCGTCCCCTTTTTACACATTACAGCAGGCAGCGTCTCCTTTTTTACACATTACGGCAGATAGCGTCCCCTTTTTACACATTACGGCAGTCAGCGTTCCCTTTTTACACATTACGGCAGACAGTGTCCCCTTTTTTACACATTATGGCAGATAGCGTCCCCTTTTCTACACATTACAGCAGTCAGCGTCCCCTTTTTACACATTACAGCAGACAGCGTCCCCTTTTTACACATTACGGCAGACAGCGTCCCCTTTTTACACATTACGGCAGATAGCGTCCCCTTTTTACACATTACGGCAGACAGCGTCCCCTTATTACACATTAAGGCAGACAGACAGGATAGATAGATAGATATATAGAATAGATTATAGTTACTGTCTCCGCTGGCAGTCTGGCTCCTCGGTGCAGCTTCTGGCAGATCCCGGGCAGGGGACAAGAAGGAGGAGGGAGGGGGACTCGGAGCCGCAGCAGTGCAGTGTAATTGGTGGAGGCGCCGCTGCAGCAGTCCCTCTCCTTCCACATAGGCTGCCCGCCGCCGCTGTGATGAGGGAAGCGCATCCCAGCATTCACAGCGGTGGGAGTTCCTGAATTTATATACAAAGCGCTGCAATGAAGCAGCCACAAATTTTTGCCAGAATAAGTTCAATTGTGCTCCGTATATAGAATCTGTAGCACACAATATACAAGTGTCATATATCAAATTAATCAGCACAGCCACGTTCTGACTAAGATGTATTTTCAGGAAAAAAAAACATGTTCAATGTCAGCACAGTTTTGTGGGACCTGGCGGCTCAAGCATGCCAAGCATCTTGTGCTGCATGGCATATTGAGGCTGGATATATGAGGGCACATCTGTAACATGTTTCACTAGTAAATGTACAAAAAGAGTAAATGGCAAACTGTACACCTTTAAAGTACAGTACACAGAAAAATTCATTCTGAACATTCATGATGTCTAAGCAAAATACAGAGACATAGAGTAGTTAGGTCTAATCATGGGCATCTGGAGTATGGAGGAGAGAAATAACCTAATGGAGGAGAGAAATAAACAGAAAAAGCAGATGAAGAAGAAAAGAAAGCAGGAGGGCTATGGGTGGGAAGAAGGGTGTTGGGGAAAAGTAAGACTGGATGGTATGTAGATATGAAGCCAACGCAAGGCATTCAATGGGCATTGTCATGATATATGAGAGCATTCCTCTTGCAGTTATTCTACAGTAAAATCATGACTTATATGAAGCAGAAGATTTACATTTAATCCAGGTAATGCACAGTGCCATAAATTCAGAGTGTTTTTCAGAAGCAAAGAAAAAATATTGTCCATGGCCATATAGAAGTCTAGACGTTGACACCCTTCCCTTGCTGTTAGAGGGATTTGGGAATACCAATGAACTGGCAGTACCACCCTGGCAGCATTATTAATGTGTTAAAAAAGAGACTTTTTATACTAAGAGACGGGAATGGTTGAATGAGATAGTAACCAAAAGTCAGGGTTGGAGGGAACAGACTAACCCAAAATTTCTGAAGCCAAAGCTATTATGTTATGCCAGCATAGAGTTATCGAGGAGCAACCCCACCAGATATGAGTCATCATATCTGTTTCCTATAGGCAACTAGGTGATAGAGGATGGCAGAGAGGGGATATAGTTGTGGAGAACAACTGGGCAATGATGCCCTCTCTTCATTGCCTTATATTGGGTTTCCAGCACCTCCACACTAAAGGAACAGGCATTGGTACCATAACTTGGTAGACTTTTCCAGTTGACTTGTATGCCTCTAGGTGCTGTGCTAAATCCCTCTCCCATGCCCATACAAAGAGAGGGTTAGTGGTGATTTTCTGAATGGAAAACCCATATCTGGATCTTGTGAGACCTCACAGCACAGTACACTCAAAAGATATACTAACGGGTACATTTGTTTCTGATTGAATTAAGCAAGGTATGTATCCTTGTTAAAGGCCAATGTAGATTGTAAGATCCATCGGGTCAAGAATCTGAATGATTACATTTTCTCTGTAAAGCAGTATTATATATATAGGTACTGAGCGTCCACTGCAGATGTATAGAAGGTTTCCTTTCTAAGTGACCCTTCAGTACCTTGGTTTCCGAATTTTTGTACAAGTTATCTCACCACAAGGCCACACTGATTGTTCATCAGAAAGCCTCGGTGTTATGTTGAAGTTTCCATCATGCATGTATAAAGAAGTTTTGTCACATTATACTGTTTGTATAAACTACTGTACTTCTCAGCTGCTTGAGAGATACCCCTGATGAAGTCTTTTGTATAAGACGAAACGCGTTGGATTGTCTGTGTTGTGAAGCTATCTCCGAACCAACTATAAGGAGAAGGAGGAGATTGTTGTGATCCTTCAACATTTGTATTCAGCGCTAAGAGTCATACATCTTAAAGTGTGGAATAATATATCTCCTCTGTATTAATTTGAATATGTTTTTAATAAATGTTTTATGATGGAACATGTTATTATTTTTTTAAAAAAGTATTAACCAATTAGGGGTTGGAATAGTGGGAGTTGATGCGACCCCCTGGCGCCAATTCTTCTATTGTTATATATATATATATATATATATATATATATATATATAGTCAGTTCCAGACCCGGCACTCATTAGCATACAAACATTCAAAACGCCTAGTGCCCTCTCCAGCAAAAGCAATTGCGTGTATAGTTACGGATCAGAGCGGCACTCATAGGACTTCAATCAAATGATCAGGACATCACCCCGTCTTTAGCAACGTTTTGGTTTTATTGAAAAACCGTCATCAGGCTTACATAACAAACAAAGAAATACATCTTACCTATATACCAGCATGACACCATGTGAAACTCGTCCCGGGTGTGAGTCGCGTTCATTTCCGCTGACGCGTTCATTTACGCCGACGTCACCCGGAGCGTAACATTGAGTGAAACTTAAAACATTAACCCTTCACCAACATATCATGTTGCAGAGGCAAAAATATAAATATAACAAAAAGACTGAGCTATATATTGTCTGTACTCGTCCAATATAATGATACGGTGACGGTCATAATCTGAAACACATAGTTATATAGTAATACTATTATAGCTCTTAATTAATACTGCAAATAGCAAACTCTACACAGCTCTAAAAAAAGAAAGCTCGAAAATGATAACATTTCATTTAAACCGTACGGAGCAATGGTATTTAAAAAGTGAATCCATCTAGTTTCGCACCGCAAAAGTGCTTTATTGCGGTCTCCACCCCTCCGACTCTCTGGAATGTGGTCGATCATTTTATATTTTAAACTAGAAAGGTTGTGGCCCTTAGCTTTAAAATGTTTGGCCACAGGTTGTTCAGAAATCCTACCTTCCAGGGCCAATTTGATCGCACTCCTATGCTGTGCCATCCTTTCTTTAAAGGTGCATGAAGTTTTACCTACATAAAGTAGCCCACAAGGGCACTTTATGTAGTACACTACAAAACGTGTGGTACAAGTCAGACAGTGTGAAATTTTAATTGCTTTACCCGAATGAGGGTGATACAAAGTATCACCTGTTTCAAGGTAAATGCATGTAGTACAGCCTAAGCATCTATAATTGCCCGGCTTTCTGCTAAGGAAATTAATCGATCTCAATGATGAAAAATCAGAGATGTCTGAATGTACCAACATGTCACGGAGATTCCTACCTCTCCGGTAACATGGTAACAATCGTTTTTTAGATAAAGGTTTTAGATCAGGATCGGCTTGCAGAACAGGCCAGATCCTTTTAGCCTTAGCCGTCAAGTTCTTACTTGCTGTAGTAAATTTGCTTATATATACCATAGTGTCTTGATCTCCACCCTTATTACTATTAAAATTGGTTCTAGGAGCTGCTAATGCCTTGGACTTGGCTTGTTGTAACAATTTATTAGAATATCCACGTTCCAAAAATCTTTGGATCATAAAATCCATCTGTTTAAGTTCATCCTGCTCATTACTGCAGATGCGATGCACACGCAGTAATTGGGAGTAAGGGAGTCCTCTTTTGAGGGGTTCTGGATGATGACTAGACGCCTGTAAATAATTATTGCAGTCTGTCGGTTTTCTATATACTGATGTAGAGAAGCCAGTTGTAGTTCTGGGAATATCCACATCAAGAAAATGAATGCTTTCCTTCTGAATACTATAAGTAAATTTAATGTTAGGGTCACAGAGGTTAATGTCACTCATCATCTGTACAAATGACTCACGTGTGTCAGTCCACAGTAAAAACACGTCGTCTATATAGCGAAGGAAAAAAGGAATGTTATTCCTATATTCCTCCTTGGCAAAAAACAACTGTTGCTCCAAGTCAAACATAAATGCATTGGCATACGCGGGGGCCACTGGGGACCCCATCGCGCAGCCAAGCACTTGTAGGTAGTAACATTTATTAAACAAAAAATAGTTGCATGTGAGTACTAATTTGAGAAGATCAATAAAGACATTAACATCTGGACCGATATACAACTGCTGATTATCCTCAATTAGCTTCCTTACCGCAGGTATACCTCTCTCATGGGGGATATTAGTGTACAGACTGACAATGTCAGCTGTGCACATCCAGCATTCACCAACTGGTAAAACAACATCTCTTAATTTCTCCAAAAACATAAATGTATCTTTCAGATACGTTTTTTGTTTTTGGATTACGGGTTGTAAGTAATAATCAAGAAATCTGGATACTTGATAAAACAATGAATCCCGAGCAGCAATAACAGGGCGACCAGGCGGATACGTTGCATTTTTATGTAGTT